>NW_027496133.1:0-227413 GCF_021521415.1 Bidens hawaiensis
ATAAATTATATGCATTTGAGAAACATGGAAGGTTGAATGAATTCCTTCTAACTCTTCTGGCAAGTCTAGTTTATAAGCCACTTCGCCTACACGATCTATAATTTTAAACGGTCCAATGTACCTTGGACTCAACTTCCCCCTCTTTCTAAAACGGATAATTCCTTTCCAAGGCGAGACCTTAAGCATCACATTGTCATCAATGTTAAACTCAATCGGTCGTCGCCGCTTATCCGCATATGACTTCTATCTGTCTTGAGCGGCTTTCATTCTTGCTTTTATCTGATCGAACCTTGAAGACGTTTCTTGAACCACTTATAGGCTTCCCATTTCCTTCTAACCAATCTCACCCCAACACACCGGGGTTCTACATCGTCTACCGTAAAGCATCTCAAACGGTGGCATACCAATACTTGAATGGTAACTGTTGTTATAGGAGAACTCTGCCAGGTGCAGATGATCATCCCAATTTCCACCAAAATCTAAAACACAAGCACGCAGCATATCCTCAAGGGTTTGGACCGTCCTTTCAGACTGTCCATCTGTTTGAGGATGATACGCCGTACTGATGTTCAATCTCGTTCCCATAGCTTCATGGAATTTCTTCCAGAACCTCGAAGTAAACCGTGTATCTATATCAGACACGATCGATAACGGTACTCCATGCTTGGTTACAACTTCTTTAATGAACAAGCTTGCTAACGTTTCTGACGAGATGGCCTCTCGTATGGGCAGAAAGTGAGCACTCTTGGTCAAACGGTCCACAATCACCCAGATAGTATCATGATGCTTAGCTGTACGAGGTAGCTTAGTTATGAAATCCATAGTGATGTGTTCCCATTTCCACTCTGGTATCTCTAGAGGCTGCATTTTTCCATAAGGCTTCTGATGTTCGGCTTTAACTTGTAAGCAAGTTAAGCACTTACTGACATAATCTACTACCTCATTCTTCATTCCCGGCCACCAATAGTCTCTTTTTAAATCTTGATACATCTTAGTAGCTCCTGGATGGATTGAGTACCTTGACTTATGAGCTTCTTCTAAGATTCGACTTCTAAGATCACCATGGCGTGGGATCCACATACGGTCGAACCTAGTCTTAACTCCATGAGTGTTTTCCATCAACTCATCTTGCTGGCCATAAATCCTTTCTTTCTTTACTAACCCTTCATCTACTAACACCTATGACTGCACCTTGATGATTTCTTCAAAAAGACTTGAGTTCATGATCAACTGGTATGACTTTACTGTTGCAAGGACTTCCTCATTCTTACGACTTAGCGCATCAGCGACCACGTTAGCTTTACCGCGGTAGTACTTAATGTCGCAGTCATAATACTTAATCAACTCCAACCATCTTCTCTGCCTCATGTTCAATTCTTTCTGCTCGAAGAAGTACTTTAAACTCTTATGATCTGTATAGATAGTACACTTAGTACCGTACAGATAATGCCTCCATATCTTAAGAGCATGCACTACAGCTGCTAACTCTAAATCATGCCTCGGATAAGTACTCTCATGGACTTTCAACTGTCTAGGGCCCATATTTCCTTAACTTAAGTGTGTGTGTTTTGAAGGTGTGTAGGGAATAATATGGATAAGATGGTTGGAAATGGAAAGATTTAGGGTTTAAGGGGTATTTATACTCCCTTAAGCCCATGGACCTAAGGCCCATATTTCCTTTTTGGTCCATGATTAATTTCCATCTATTTAGCCTACTTCCTTTCCATCTTTATTATTTTATTATTTCTTTAACTTAAGTAAACTTGTCTATTATAAGAAATAATATATAAAATGTTATTATTTAAATTATGGGATGTTACAAGTCTTCCCTCCTTAAATAGGTTTCGTCCCCGAAACCTAACTACTACATAAACAAATTCGGGTAAAACTTGCGCATCTCATCTTCAGCTTCCCAAGTAGCATATGATCCCTTGCGGTGTTTCCATATCACTTTCACTAAGGGTATAACCTTGCAACGAAGTTGCTTCTCCTTGCAGTCAACTATCTCGATCGGTTGCTCAACATAGTTCAACTGTTCATCAACCTCGATGTAACACCGCGCTTTTACCCTCTTTAAAATAAGTTTAAAAATACTAACTTAGAAAGTACAGGGACCAAAAGTGAAAATTCTGAAAATTTGCTCCCATCGCGATACGCGACGGGGGTAACAATCAACCCATCGCGTAGCGCGATGGGCTTGGTGAGTCACAGGACACGTTTTGAACATCGTGTCGATACGTGGCGCAATATGACAGGCCACGTGTCATCATCGCATAAGGCGGTGTAAAAAGGCGGCGTCGCGATACGCGACAGGCCACAAGGGACCTATCGCGTATCGCGATAGGGTCCAAATTTTGCTATAAAAGGGGGGTGACGGGCATGAACCCCATTCATCCCAAACATACCTCTCTTTACACACACATAGTACTGAAAATGCTTCTGCTGAGCTTGTAGAGAAAACTATATTTGTATTATATTGTCATTCAACTGTTTTATTGAGTCATAGGTGTTCACCAGCATATAGCTGACGTATTTTTTCAACCCATTGCAGGTAACTAAGCATAAGTAGCATTAACAAGGATTGGAGTTTTAATGAAGATAGAAGCGCGTACAAGATGGCTCCGTTTTTGATAACTAATAATCCTTGTAATATGAACATATATTTTGTAAACTAATACTCGGGTGTTTAATTCCCGAGTAAATTTTCAATGTAAATTAGTATTATATTCAAACCTAAAGTCTTCCGCTAAAAACAATCCAATACTCTGATTTATTTACAAAACATGTACCAACTTGTGGTCACACGTCTAGGCCCTAAGTCGGGGTGTGACACTCGATATCCATCAATAGCACGTGGGACTTGTCATCAGCCAGACATTTCCCCAGATGAGAAACATGGAAGGTTGGATGAATTCCTTCTAATTCATCGGGTAAATCCAGCTTATAAGCAACTACACCCACACGATCTCTGATTTTAAATGGTCAATTGTATCTCGGACTCAACTTCCCTCTTTTTCTAAAACGGATAATTCCTTTCCAAGGCGAGACCTTGAGCATCACATTGTCAGCAATGTTAAACTAAGAAACAGACCACAGTATCAATCTCCACTGCAGAAGCTGAATATGTTGCTGCATCTGCCTGCTGTGCACAAGTTCTCTGGATTTAAAATCAGATGCTGGATTATGGTTTGAATTTTCTAAACACCCTTATTCTGATTGATAATACTGCTGCATATTTTACTGTTAAGAATCCTGTGCAACATTCTAAGACTAAGCACATTGAAATCAGACATCACTTCATTAGAGATTGCAGTGAAAAAGGTTTGATTGAAATGCAAAGAGTTGATACAAGTGATTATTTGGCTGACCTATTCACCAAACCACTTGATAGAACCAGGTTCAACTTTCTTTTGAAAGCCATGGGGATGATCAACTCTGATGAAATCTGATTAAGGATGTGTGCTTAGTTGTGTGCCTCTATGTACTAACTGAATATTGTAGAGGAGGTCACACATGCTGAATATGTTGCTGAATATGTTACTGAGTATGTTTCTATGTGTGTCTTTCTATGATAACTGATCATTTTATTAGAGATTACACATATTGAATCTGCTTCAACTGAATGTTGATTGATTATGTTTTAAATATGTCACTGTTTTGAAGTTAACTGATAGGTGCCTAAGTAAATATCTGTGAAATTTGTTTGAAATTTATGATAATTCTTGACTATCATGTTACTGATCTGATGTTATGATAAGTAGTTTAATCTGTTTGGGTAAAATTAAATACTTGTCTAATGTCATGAGTAATCACAGGTTTATGGTTACTTGAATATGTTCTTTAATCTGATCTTCTGATGTTGTTAAGATATGATAACATTTGAATGTTAGTACAGTTTGTTTTCTTGATGATATTAAGAATGATTAGATTTGATTATGTGATTCAACTATTTATGTCAAAGTGTGTTTTATGTCAAAAATTAAGTGATTTAATGAATTTTATAATGAATTTTGCATAAATACTTTATTTTGATCAAAACATGAGCACGTTGATTAATGGTGTTGAGATATGATAAGATTATTCAGTTCAAGCTTTTAAGAAGCTTAAAAGAAGGATTTTTAAAGAAAAGTCTCAAGTAGTTGTTTTTGCTGAAAACTATGTCATTTGCTCAGTTGGAAGGACATGCACTTCTGTATGTTTGGTCCTTAAATCTCTATAGATTCAAAGGATAGCCATTGACCTGAAAAACTGAATGCATTTGGGGCAATTATGACTTGTTTCTTATTCCTTCACTTAAAACTATGTCAATAGCTCTGACTTTGAAAGGACATATATTCACATGTATGTTTGGTCCTGTTAACCACTTTTGGTCAAACAGGATAGCCATTAACTTGAAAATGAAGAGATATTGGGGTGATTGAATATTAAACTGTGATTTTTTGGGAAATGATAGTACATTGACTACTTAGCTGATCATATGGAATTATTATGCTAAAAAGACCTTAGTATAGTCATTAACAAGTATGGTTGCTTTCCCATGATGATGTAAAATCTAAGGTGATATAAACATAATGAATATGTTAATCTTTATGTGGAGATGCATAGTTGTTTTGTTTATCTCAAGATAAATCTCTCCAAATGATAGGCAGAAAAGTGATTACCCAGTCATACACGAGCCTGTTGTTATTTGGTCAACCAAAAATGAAACATCTTTAAATATGACAAGGAACATACTTTAAGAAAATTTGAGAAAATATCAAAAACAAGGGGAAGAATGAATAAATCAACCAAAAGTTGATAAGTGTTTTAAATATTTTATCAAACAAGAGGGTTACAACTAGAATTACAAAGATGTTGGCAAAAATGTCTCATCTTGAATGAAAGGCATGTTTCTAACTGTAAGTCCAATGTTCAACCTCTAGATATGTTTGAATCTAAAAATACAAAAAAAATTACAATAAGTTCTGTCATACAAAAACTATTTTTGACCAAATACAGGAGGTTGGAGTCAATTTGGGGCGATCTGGGGAAAGCCAAATAAGCTTTGAGAAGAGATATGAGGCATCATTACACAGTGTTGACCATTAATGCATTATGCTTTAAATGAACCTAAATCATATCACTAAAGAGATGAAATTCATGCTAAGTTCATACCTGCTGTTAACCTATCTAAGTTGTCATAATAATGCTGAGAGTGAAGTATTGAAATAGCTACTTAGTCAATATGATCCCACACTTGAGATCTTTTCAGAAAATGGAAGAAAATGTTTTGAAAAGAAATATAACTGAAATTTGATCTCTAAATGCACCATTTGTTCTTAAACTATGATCTGAAATGATACATAACTTAGAAATGTCTTTGACAAGTGGTTTAAGTCAAAAAGAGTTGCATTTTGCCTAAAACAGGTTGAATATGTAAGTTCGGGTAAGGTTTGATGCTTTATAACCTTCCCGGGCACAAACTGTTTGAATGTGTATTTTCGGGTAAGGTTTAATGAACTACAACCTTTCCGAGTATAAAATAGTTGATTATGTGTGAATATGTTGTTTCGAGTAAGGTGTGATAATCTTCAAACCTTTCCGAGTAAGCTTAGTCATTTTTGACTTATGTATGTGTGAATATGTTGTTTCGGGTAAGGTTTGATAATCTTCAAACCTATCCGAGTAAGCTTAGTCATTTTTGACTTGTGTATGTGTGAATATGTTGTTTCGGGTAAGGTTTGATAATCTTCAAACCTTTCTGAGTAAGCTTAGTCATTTTTGACTTGATTATGTGTGAATATGTAGTTTCGGGTAAGGTTTGATGATTTTCAACCTTTCCGAGTAAGCTTAGTCATTTTTGACTTGTGTATGTGTGAATATGTTGTTTCGGGTAATGTTTGATAATCTTCAAACCTTTCCGAGTAAGCTTAGTCATTTTTGACTTGATTATGTGTGAATATGTTGTTTCGGGTAAGGTTTGATAATCTTCAAACCTTTCCGAGTAAGCTTAGTCATTTTTGACTTGATTATGTGTGAATATGTTGTTTCGGGTAAGGTTTGATGATTTTCAACCTTTCCGAGTAAGCTTAGTCATTTTTGACTAACTTTATGATTTTCGGGCATGCTTTGAAGTGTTTACACTTTCCGGGTAGAGTACACTGTTGTACTCATTTCCCGAGCAAGCTTGAAGTCTTGAGATGATTTTGTGTTGTTATAGCTGTCTTTTAATAAGAAATTCTTGTTTCGGGCAAGCTATGCATGTTATATGCTAGTTTCGGGCAAGCTATGCATGTTATATACTGATTGTGTTTCCAAGCAAACTTTGTGAACTTAAGTGAGTACACCAAGTAAGCTTTGTGTGAATATGTTGTTAGGAAAGGATTGTTAATCTTTCCGGGCATGCTTAGATGTTACTGTTTAAGTTTGTCATATTTCGGGTATGATTTGATATGATGAGATCCCGCGGGCAAGGGAATACCTGATGTTTGAATGTGTTTATCCTAGCAAGCTTAGTGCTAACATAGGATTTTCAGGCAAGCTCTATGAAATTTTAGACTATAGTACACTTAAATGTTTATGTGTTTAATTTTATTCCGAGCATGCTCTGTGATATGTGTGTTTATGATTTCTTTGAAAGTACTAGTGTTTTCGGGTAAACTTTGTTTTCCGAACACACTTTATATTTCGGGTACACTTGTGTTCCCTCAATATACTTGGTAATTTCAAAACTTAATTTTCCGAGTACACTGTCTGCTAGAATTTCTTTCCGGGCACACTTTGTACTATATGAAGGTTATTCGGGTATACTTTGCATAAGATTGTTGTTCAAGCACACTTTACATCAGAAAGGTTGCTCGAGCACACTATGTTTTGAAGCATACTCGAGTGAATGTGTTACTTGATTGAATATGTAAGTTAATATGATAAAATTGATTATGATTCTTATTAGGGTTCATGCTAGATAAGTTTTAATTTGAAATTGAGAAATCTATGTGGGGATCTTAATTGATTCTTAGTAATAATGTTTATTTGATTATTATACTTGATTATTTGCCTTGTGATTTATTTCTCAAGAAATCAAGTATTTCGGGTAAGCTTTCTTCATTATGTCTTAACTTTAAATTAATTTACTTAATCGAGCAAGGGTTGTAAATAGGCGTATTCGGGCAAATTTGTATATTTCAAAATGAAAATTATTCCGAGCAAAGTTTGACCGAGTAAGGTTTGTAAGTGGGAGTATACCAAGTAAACTTTGGATATATTAATCTTTCGAGTAAGGTCTTATAAACTTAAATGAAATTAAATGTTTTTAATATATCAAGTGGATAATGTTACTGGGTCACTGCTAATATTTCACAAAATGACAAAAAGCATTTTAAACCCAATTTCAAAAGATATAAAAGAGGGAGTAAGGCAATTTTTTTTAAACATTATTTCCTCTCTCTCTTTCCACTGCAAATCTGGTATCACAAAGCAAACCATTCTTGAAATAGATAAGAAATTTATGAGATAAAAGACAAAACACTTTTAAAATCTCTCACTTTATCTGACATGCTGAAGAAAAGCAAAATATGCAGACCTTTATTCATAACTCTTTTATGATAAAGCTACAGATATGTACCTTACGTTTAACTAAACTCTCATTAAAAGAAGACATGCATATGCTATTCAAAATTCAAACTTCACATTTCAAGTGTAACTCACACTTGTGCTTTCTTTGTGCAGATTTCATTATCATTCAAGACAACGGTTTAAATTGAAATATTCTGTTTTCTGTTTTTATTGTTTTAGATCTAACTGATAATTGTGCATTCATTGATATAACAGATTATCAACAATGGATCCAACTCCAAGTAATTACAATTCCTACAAACATCATCTTTCTGAAGAACTGAAAAAAGCATTGCAACGAGTTCAAACCCTAATCTCTGAGGTTGAGAAGATCTCAGCTGCCCCAAAACAGGGGGAGAAATCACCAAAACAGGGGGAGAAAGTACTGAATCAGGAGGAGAATTCGCTGAAGCTTCTCTCAATTTATGAAAAAAACAGCTCAGATGATGAAGCTGACAATGTTCCAGAAGATGAAAAGAAGGATCTTGAGGAAAGAAAGAAATTGAAAGGGAAAGAAATTGCTCAAGAGGATGATGAAATTAAGACTTTAAACTCTCAGAAGGAGAATACAATGGACTTAGAAATGAATGAATCTGAATCAGAAGCCAAAAGAGTCTATGTGCAAAGAATGACAGAAATTCATGACAGAGAATTTCTGAGTCAAATGTTGTCTGACAAAGACTTTGAAGAACAAGAAAATTTGTTGAAAATGTTTGAAGATGAGAAAAGGCTAAGAGATGAAGTGATGAATAAACAGAGAGAAGTTCCACAAGAAGTAATTGACAACTGCTTAAATGATAAAGAAATTCCAAATGGTGTACTAGTATCTCTACTCCAGTTGATTAAACAAGAAGAACCAGAGACAGAAGTGAAAGAGAAACTAGATACTGTTATTGATAAAATTTCAAAAACACTGAGTGAAGAAAAGACTGTTCAAGACAAAAAACTAAAAGGTTTGAAATTGAAAGATGATTTGGAACAAGAAATGGAAATTAAAAATTCTTAAGCAGATATGGTGGTAAACCAAGATTTCTGGTTAAGAATGGAATTCCTTTTGATCATGTAAAAGTAATGAAAAGAAAAGAGATTCTGAGCAATTTCAAGAAATTGAAAGGACAACAATTGAAATTGAAAAGGGGAGCCGCTCAGTCTCTGGTCGGTAAGGACAAAGGAATATCCAAGAAGATGGTTGATCTATCAAGGATGACAATGAATGGGAAATTCAAAGTAGAGGAACTCTGCAAACAGACAACATCCGCGCTTTCAAAACAGAACAATACAAAGAAAAGGAAGATGTCTGTATCTACTCAGGAAAAACCAAAGCAGATGCACTTGAAGATGGATAAACCCACTATCAATATTGATGTAAAATCCAAAAACTCTTCAGTCAACCATAATGTTATGCCAAGTGGAATATTCTATGATTCCAAGACTGAACATCTGAATGTTATGATGGAAAATGGAGAGATTGTGAAGATCTTCTATAAAAATGACTTCAGAAAATTCAATCTATGGCAATTAACTGTGATTGCGGGATTGTATCTCTCTGATTGTAAGGAAAGGCAAAGGCCTACAAGTGACAAGCAATCAGAATTGCTAAGATTCTTGAGAGAACAAGAAAAGTTGGACTTTCCATGCCTAAATAAGCATCTTTGGCAAAATTGAAAATTTTTTATCTTAGGCTTTGCTTTGTAATGTCTTCGGACACTTTTGATTATGTAATTTTGTTTATGTAATTTGATTATGAAATTTGACTTTTAATTTAATGTGTATTTTTGCTAAGTGTAAGTAACCATAGAGTGTTTTGGGCCAGCTGAGGTGTTCCAATCTAAGGGGAGATTGTTGGGTCAAAAGTTTGACCCAAATGAGGAGATTTGACCTAAATGAAGAATATGGAAGATTGGAATCTTCTCAACCTCCTCAGAAACTGCTAAGTATTGAATCCGAGCGCACCTTGGGTTCCGAGCAAGCTTTTACTTAGCCAAGTACGAGATTTTGCCTCCCGGGCAAGGTTTACTTCTTATAGTCTTCTTAAGTGGATATCCGGGCAAGGTATGCTAATCAATGCACTCCCGAGTAAGGTTCACTGATTAGGTATATCCGAGCAAGGTTTACTTTGTCAAGCAGGTTTGTTCTTCAAGACCAAGTATTTTACTCTTCCGAGTAAGGTTTGGTCAACCAAGTCCATCAAGCCAAGTGATTGGAAGACCGGGCAAGGTATTCTATAATAATTATGGTCCGAGCAAGCTTGATGTATAAATGGAATATATCTCTAAGTAACATCGGGCAAGGTTCAACTCAAGCAAGGAACTGTACTCCCGAGTACGCTTTGCTAATAAGTTATTTATGGCAAATAGTTGAATTGGACCATCGAAGAACAGGGTTGCTCGTAAGGAGTTGTCGGGCAAAGTCTGATAAATTCAAGAAGATTGAAGTCTACTCAGTGAATATTTTACTTGGTAAAATATTCTTTAAGTAAAGTCTACCCGGAAACTGATCCCGAGTACACTTCTATGTTTACCAAGTCTGAAGGAAGGCCGAGTACACTGCGTACTCGGAGACTGAAGTTTAATGAAAAGCATACCCGGAAGACTTGTTTTACACTTAGTTTATTTTTGAATATGTATTATCGGATAGGGTTTCTAGAAGGAATGACAGCTGTCCTAGGTTGGCAGGCCTATAAATAGAATATTTAGAGCACGCCGCCAGACACAAGGAGAACGACATACACAAAGAGAAACAGAGCACAATACGGATAAGACCGACTCATTAATTGAGAGAATATTGTGTGACTGATCTCTTAGAATTCCTAGAATACCCTAGATCGATTATCCGTTTGTATGATTTTAATATGATATAAATGGAAATCTTTTGAGTGAATCCTGAGTGTGTCTTCTATCTTTGATTATTCATTGCAACCGTATGTTTGTTATTGATTCCGCCTTTAACAAACGGATATCTTTCTAAATATAGTAACCCGTCATTAACTCTCTTGTCAACACGATTAATCTGTGTAAGTTATGACATGATTTGAGTAAGATCCAGCTGAAATCCAAGGGGACCGACAAACTCGAAACATACCATACTCAAAATATTCTCACTTTTAACCCAACGTGAATGGAAGTGGGGGGCGTCACCCCGATAGATCTACCAACATTTATGTGTCTGTTACCCGGTTAATAGTTATTTAACCAAATTGATTCATCCCACTATAACAACAATTTGTAAAACAATCCGCGTTTCCAACAACAATACAACGAAAACAGTACAATACATACATATATATATATATATATATATATATATATATATCAACATAAATATGCTTTTCCCCAAAACAGTTTATAAAACAATTAAAACATGGGGCGTAGAGAAAACTCACAGTTAATTCCAGAAATTGTCCAAAAAACTCGTGTCCTGAATCAGTACACATTTGTTAATTTTTATAGCTCAAGTTTGAATGATTCAGTGACGACTCTATCCTCTATGACCTCATTCTAAGTGATCACACAAGCATACAAGCACACAAGGTTCCTATTTAATCACTTAGCAATTATCGATTACACAAGTAAGAAATTAGTTAATAATAATTTAGTAAATTTTTATTAAATAATAAAATAGTATGTAAATTGTGAAAGTAATATTTTGGTTGCTGGAATATTTAGAAAAATATAAGTCTTGCCATATTATTACTTTAAAACGGTTTTTGTCGGTTTTGCTTTTAAAGACGAACCGATTAACTTTTCATGTAAAACTTGAATTTTAAATTACCAAAAATAATTTTATGTATGATTTTGGTCAAGTTTCATAAGTTTGTTCATAAAAATGTCATGGTTTTTATTTTTGGTTTTATTTTCTCAAAAACGTCAATTTTTAAAATTTTCGTGTCGGTTTTCGCGACACGAATCGTGTAAGGGTCAAGTTTTGCTTTCTTGACCTTCTCTTATACCTTAACTTATGTTAGGTATAAGAATATTATGGTTTTAAGGGCTTATTCAAACAGTCCCGGAAACCCCTTGTCGGTTCACTTTAAAAGTCGAACTTTCCGACCGTTAATGTTACCGACAAGCTTTTTAAGCTATATTATCAAATCAAATCATCATGTACAGAAAGTAAGCATATAATAACATGTATTTCATTATCATGCAACACATAATACACATCAAACAATTATCCAAGTACCCATGCTCAAGCCTTAGCTTCAAGTTTCAAATAAAGTTTCTTATATTAGCAACTTTGTTAAAAATCATATTTTCATCTAGTTTAAGTTTTCAAGCATCAAGATATATATCATATGTTTTATCTCATTCAACTTGTTTGACAACAATCAATCCAACTTGTTTCATAAGCTTGTTTCATCTCTTCTACTACTTTACCAAATAAAGTTTCCTGTTTTAGTAAGTGTCGGTTATTGCAAATCTCTAACAACTTAATATTTCTCCATAGTAATGTTTACCAACATATTCCTAAGCATGTATCATAAACTACTAATGCTTGCATGTATCAAGTAACCATTAAAACTAAAATCACAAATTTCATCAAAATAAAGTTTCCTTTAATAGCATGTTTGTCATTAGTAACAACTTGTTTATTCAATTCATGCCACATGAGTGACAATATCCTAACTAAAAACCTAATCATGTATTAATCCAACAACAATTTTATATACTCATTATCTTGTCTATCAACATTATCAAGATATTTCAAAAGTCACTTTTCAAACAATCATCAATATTAACTTTATGCATGTATATCCTTAAAGTTTAATCGAGTGGGTTTAGCAATAGAGATTATTATAGTATCATGCAGTCCATATTTTACGAAAAAGAGTCATTCCCGACCCCAAGCCATGGCTCACGGCCCATGGGGGTGGGTTCAACCAGGTTCCATTTCAATCTTTTTAACCAAAGACACAACCAAAACTCATGTCAAGTTATTATTCAAACTAAGTCTTTTAGCAAACTCATTCAAGTTCCATATAACTAAGTGAAATCAATCTATCAAGTGATCATAACCCATGCTATTATCAAGCAAAACAATCACTCACACACACACAAACCCTCTGCCATGCATGCATGTACAAATCAAAACCGAACTTTGCATTTTTGAGACCAAAATCATTATTATCAAGCTCTAACTAAAGCAAAATCATCCAATGCTTAACCACATTACCTTAGGGTTTTGAATTAGATGTTCAAGAGAAGAAAACAAGGGCTTGAATGTGCTTAAACTCTTTCCTAAGCTCTCTTGATCCTATCTTTTCATTATGTTAGCATGGAAAGCCTTTAACTTGTATAATATGAGTGGTCTTGGATTTTGAAAGAAGTGGTGGTGGAGAGAGAGATGGGGGCCGACTCTTGCATTTTGATACGTGGAACACGTCGTGTATCCCACGAAGTTATGAAGGTAGCTCTAGTCGGTAGGCTACTGGCTCTATACGTTGAATAATCTTGAATGGTCCAACGAATCGAGGGCTTAGCTTGCCTCGTTTTCCGAATCTGACTATTCCTTTCCAAGGCGAAACCTTTAACAACACTCGGTCTCCTACTTGGAACTCCAACGGTCTCTTGTGGTTATCAGCATAACTCTTTTCTCTGTCGGCCGCAGTATTTAACCTGTCCTTAATCTGAAAGACCCTGTCGGTGGTGTCTTTGATAATTTCAGGTCCTGTAAGCTGTTTCTCTCCGACTTCTGCCCAACAGAGAGGAGATCGACACTTCCTCCCATACAAAGCTTCGAACGATGCAGCTTGAATGCTGGAGTGATAACTGTTATTATAGGAAAACTCAGCTAAAGGCAGATAAGTGTCCCAAAATTTTCCAAAATCTATGACACAGGCTCACAACATGTCCTCCAATGTTTGGATGGTTCTCTCGCTTTGACCATCTGTCTGAGGATGATATGCGGTGCTCATGTCCAAGCAAGTTCCTAAAGACTGGTGGATAGATTGCCAAAAATGAGAAACAAAACGACCATCCCTGTCAGAAATAATTGAGACAGGTATGCCATGCTTGGCTACAATCTCTTTTAGATAAATCTGGGTCAACTTCTCCATTATGTCATTTTCTCGGATGGGTATAAAATGAGCAGATTTGGTCAATCTGCCTACTATTACCCAGATGGCATCATGGTTCCGCGGCGTAACTGGCAGCTTGGTTATGAAATCCATGGTAATATTATCCCATTTCCACTGTGGGATCTCTGGTTGCTGCAAAAGTCCAGGTGGCTTTCTATGCTCGGCTTTTACTTTGGAACATGTCAGACACTTGCTGACATAAACGGCTATGTCTCCTTTCAAATTGGGCCACCAATAATGCTCTTGGAGATCCTTGTACATCTTGGTTGATCCTGGGTGGATTGAATATCTAGACTTATGCGCTTCATCTAGAACAAGTCTACGCATATTTCCAAAGAGTGGTATCCAAACTTGATCAATTAGGTACAATGCTCTGTCGGACTTTTCTATGAATTCAGCTTCGAGTCCTCGCAACTTCTCGTACTTCAAATAACTTGGCTTTAAATCTTCACGTTGCGCATCACGAGTTTGAGTAGTGAGACTCGTCTGAATGGTTAGTCCTAATGCACGAACACGCAAAGGCTTTTATCTCTCCTTTCTACTCAATGCGTCAGCTACAACATTCGCTTTACGCGGGTGGTAGCGAATATCGCATTCATAATCATTGAGCAGTTCTACCCATCGGCGTTGTCTCATGTTCAGATCCTTCTGGTCAAAAATGTGCTGAAGACTTTATTATCAGTGAATATGGTACATTTTGTCCCGTAAAGATAATGCCTCCAGAGTTTGAGGGCAAACACAATAGCTCCTAGCTCCAAATCGTGAGTTGTATAATTTTCTTCATGTACCTTGAGCTGTCTTGATGCGTATGCTATCACCTTGTTCCGTTGCATAAGAACACAACCAAGACCTAGGCGAGACGCATCACAATACACTACGAATCCATCAGTTCCTTCGGGTAGAGACAAGATAGGCGCGCTACACAACTTTTTCTTTAAAATCTGAAAAGCTTCTTCTTGTTCTTCGGTCCATTCATATTTCCTTTCTTTATGGGTTAATAGCGTCAAAGGTTGAGCTATTTTGGAGAAATTCTCGATGAACCTCCGGTAATACCCAGCAAGACCTAAAAATTGTCGCACTTCCGTAGGTGACTTGGGTATCTCCCAGTTTCTGATTGCTTCAATTTTTTGGGTTCCACGTGTATACCTTGCTCGTTAATCACGTGTCCAAGGAAACGTACTTCTCTCAACCAGAACTCACACTTTGAGAACTTTTCATACAGCTTCTTATTTCGAAGTAACTCCAAAATTTGCTTTAGATGTTGCTCATGATCCTCTTTGGTTCGTGAATAGATAAGTATATCGTCGATGAATACTATCATGAATTTATCCAAATATGGCTTACAAACTCTATTCATGAGGTCCATAAATGCGGCGAGGGCATTTGTTAGACCGAAATGCATGACTAAGAATTCGTAATGACCATAGAGGGTCCTGAATGCGATATTGTGAACATCTGCATCAGCAACTCGCAGCTAATGATATCCAGATCGCAGATCTATCTTTGAGTAGTAATTGGATCCTTGCAATTGATCAAACAAATCATCAATCCTCGGTAAGGGGTACCAATTCTTAATGGGCAGTTTGTTCAATTCGCGGTAATCTATACACATCCTGAACGAGCCGTCTTTCTTTTTCACAAAAAGAACTGGTGCTCCCGACGGGGAATAGCTCGGTCTGATGAATCCTCTAGCAATTCTTGAATTTGATTTGCCATTTCCTGCATTTCTGAGGGTGCCAATCTATATGGAGATCGAGCTGCCGGTGCAGCATCTTGAACTATGTCGATTCTGAATTCAACTTGCCTTGGTGGGGGTAAACCCGGTATTTCCTCAGGAAATACTTCAGGAAACTCTCTTACTACAGGAATATCTTCAATCTTCGGCTCTTCTGCTTTTGTATCCACCACATTTACGAAATACGTTGGATAACCCTTGCGTAGCATCTTACGCGTCTTCATAATACTAGTAAGATTTGAACCTGAATTCCCTTGCTCACCTTGCACAACTAGGGTTTCACCACTTGGGAGTGGCAAACGAATTTTCTTTTCCGAACAGATAATCTCAGATTGGTTAGCCAGTCCATTCCCACAAATATATCAAAACTGCCTAAATCAACGGGTAACAGGTCTATATCGAACAGATGATTTTCTAAAAGGAGATTACAATTCCGTACAACTTCACCAGTTTCAGCTAATTTCCTATTAGCTAGTTCAATTGAATATTTGGTATCTAGTTTACTGGACTCTATACCAAGGAGGGGCTCAAATTGCTTGGAAACAAAACTTAGATCGGCTCCGGTGTCGAATAGTACATAAGCGTAATTGTTATTAATAAGAAACATACCAGTGACAACCGAGGAATCCTTCTTAGCTTTCTTCGCATTCAACTCGAAGGCTCTTCCTTTAACATTCTGGTTTCTAAGCTTCGGGCAATCCTTCCGGAAATGTCCCATACTTCCACATTCAAAACACCCGGTGTTCGGCTTCCCTAAGCCAGTCGATGAGTCCTTGCTAAAACAGTATTGAGCCTGATGTCCGAACCGATTGCACTTGAGGCATTTCCAACATTCACCAACGTGACTCCTTCCACACCTGTTTCACTGAGTCGCCTGACTCGCGTTTCCGCTTTAGTTAGTTGCGAACATCCTTCCGGTATTCTGTCTCTTCCAGAATTGTCCTCCTGAGTTCTCGTTCCACTTTCTCTTCTGCTCGGCCAACTTCGGAATTGCTCCAGAATCCTTATTTTTTGGGGCAGCGTCGGCTGTTTTCTAACTTGTAACTTTCAGCGTTCCCATACGGACGACATCATTGGTTAGGGTTTTCGCCAATTCTCTGGTAGACTGAATCGTGGATGGCTTCGAGGAAGTAACCATGCCTCGAATTTTAGGTGCCAAGCCCCAAAGGTATCTCTCGATCCGAACATATTCCGGCGTGACCAGTCGTGGCACTAGCCTTGCCAGCGCGTTGAACCGGGAGGTATATGTGCTGATATCCTCACCTTCCATTTTCAGTGTCCAGAACTCGTATTCAATCTTTTGCAGTTCATTCCTAGGACAGTACTCCTTTAGCAACAATTCTTTCAGTTCATCCCATTTCAAACGGTAAGCCGCATCTTCACCCATATTTTGGATCAAGGAGCTCCACCATTCTAAAGCTTCATCCTCAAACGAACATACTCCATACATAACTCGCTATGCGAGGGTACAATCACTAATCTTCATAACCGACTCCATCTTTTCTATCCATCTTATGATCTTGAGAGGTCCTTCGGCCCCGGTAAAAGGTTTGGGCTTACACCCTTGAAAAGTTTTATAAGTGCACCCGGGCACTACATTCCCTGTTTTTAACATAGTTTGCTAATAATTATTACTGATTATTAAAGGTTACTAGTTAAAAATTCTCGTTGGAATATTTATAAAAATTTTATCCCCTTTTATTTAAAACAAATATGTATACCGCTTGGCATTCCTGCTCCAATATCGTTTTGGGCATTTCGGTCCCCGTTTCGGTTCACATTTTGTTGTTCGAGTGTCGTATTGACACGTTGAGCGATCATTTGGTCCAACTCCTCTTGAGATGATGGTAGTCTGGTTTCCTGATTAGGGGCGGTTCTTCTTGGTGCCATAATTCTTTCATTTCATAAAACAAATGGTTAGTTGGCAAATTTTAAACAAACAACCATAATAATACTTAAACAACCATTAACTTCATAATCTTAGGAGGGGAAACCTATAATCATCCCAAAATACAACCAAATTGGTGTAATACATACTACACCCTAATAGTTTTGGATTCCCACCATTACAACAAACACAAAAGGTCCAAACGATCATGACAACATACATATTAAAATAAACAAACAAGACAATATAGGTCAACGGAGACCCAAAAGATAGTGAGCACTAGACTCCACCGCTCCTAGCCCAGCCTCCAGTCCACCGATCCTATTCTCCATATACTTCATGTGACGGTTAAGAGTGTGCAAAAACTTAGACAAAAGGTCAAAAGTCCAGCCATTATCGATACTCTTACATTCCATCGTCGCGAGGAGAAGCTTAACACCACATAAGGCGGAATCCTGCATAGCTAACATCTTGCTTTGCTGATCCGTCCTCTTATCCACGGTCGGGATAATTTCCCGCGCAAACCCTGGTCCAACGGGGGTGGGGGTGGTGCTTCAAACACGGGTGGAATGTAAACGTGGTCATTTCCCTCGTACTCGTCACGGGTCCGTTTCCTAGAGCTTTCAGAGTCTCATGGAAAACAGGCTCGTGATGTGCCGGGGAAAAGTCTGGCAGTGGTACAATCGGAGGCGTTAGTGCCCCTTTAGTTCCACTTTCTGAGTCATGAATAATGATGGGTTGCGGTGACGACATCTGTAATACGTAACCAATTCGCAGTGATCGTTAGTAATAATAAATAAATATATCCAAGTAAACAAATAAATATACACACATTTTTGTATACTTACACTTTTACCTTATTTCGAGAGGTGGGAACGAGCGCGTGTTTGAATATTCGGTTATATTTTAGAAACTTGTTACATTTCTAATTCACTATAACGATTGGCTCTGATACCAACTTCTATCACACCCCGAAAACCATAATGACAATCAGCGGAAGACTTAGGTTAAGCCTTTCGGGATGTGGCAGACGCCGTTAGCCAATCACATTACAACACAATTTATTTATATTAAAATAAACATTTTTATTTAGAACATCAGAGTCTTGCGTGTCCAAAGACACGGATAATGTTATTTAAAACATTAATATATTACAAACAACATCTTATTCAAACACCGACACTTCGTTCCCGCTCCCTCCTCGCGAAATCCTCACTTACCAGAAAATCATATTAAAATAATTTTGTCAACACGAATGTTGGTGAGTTTCTCGATAAAAATAGTTTTCATATATATATATATATATATATATATATAATAACACAGGCGAATATGATAGTTTGCAAGCTACCATATCCCCATAGGTACCGATCAAAAACGGTACACACACCATACCGATCACACACGGTATACATAACAATACCAAACACGGTACTCAAATAACCAACGGATTGCCTTTTACACAAAAAGTGTTAGTTGTAAACTAGCTAAGAGTACAACGCGTGTATGACTACCAATTTGATAACTCGAAACATACCATACTCAAAATATTCCCACTTTTCACCCAACGTGAATGGAAGTGGGGGGCGTCACCCCGATAGATCTACCAACATTTATGTGTCTGTTACCCGGTTAATAGTTATTTAACCAAATTGATTCATCCCACGATAACAACAATTTGTAAAACAATCCGCGTTTCCAACAACAATACAACGAAAACAGTACAATACATACATATATATATATATCAACATAAATATGCTTTTCCCCAAAACAGTTTATAAAACAATTAAAACATGGGGCGTAGAGAAAACTCACAGTTATTTCCAGAAATTGTCCAAAAAACTCGTGTCCTGAATCAGTTCACATTTGTTAATTGTTATATCTCAAGTTTGAATGATTCAGTGACGACTCTATCCTCTATGACCTCATTCTAAGTGATCACACAAGCATACAAGCACACAAGGTTCCTATTTAATCACTTAGCAATTATCGATTACACAAGTAAGAAATTAGTTAATAATAATTTAGTAAATTTTTATTAAATAATAAAATAGTATGTAAATTGTGAAAGTAATATTTTGGTTGCTGGAATATTTAGAAAAATATAAGTCTTGCCATATTATTACTTTTAAACGGTTTTTGTCGGTTTTGCTTTTAAAGACGAACCGATTAACTTTTCGTGTAAAACTTGAATTTTAATTTACCAAAAATAATTTTATGTATAAATTTGGTCAAGTTTCATAATTTTGTTCATAAAAATGTCATGGTTTTTATTTTTGGTTTTATTTTCTCAAAAACGTCAATTTTTAAAATTTTCGTGTCGGTTTTCGCGACACGAATCGTGTAAGGGTCAAGTTTTGCTTTCTTGATCTTCTCTTATACCTTAACTTATGTCAGGTATAAGAATATTATGGTTTTTGGGGCTTATTCAAAACAGTCCCGGAAACTCCTTGTCGGTTCACTTTAAAAGTCGAACTTTCCGACCGTTAATGTTACCGACAAGCTTTTTAAGCTATATTATCAAATCAAATCATCATGTACAGAAAGTAAGCATATAATAACATGTATTTCATCATCATGCAACACATAATACACATCAAACAATTTTCCAAGTACCCATGCTCAAGCCTTAGCTTCAAGTTTCAAATAAAGTTTCTTATATTAGCAACTTTGTTAAAAATCATATTTTCATCTAGTTCAAGTTTTCAAGCATCAAGATATATATCATATGTTTTATCTCATTCAACTAGTTTGACAACAATCAATCCAACTTGTTTCATAAGCTTGTTTCATCTTTTCTACTAGTTTACCATATAAAGTTTCCTGTTTTAGTAAGTGTTGGTTTTTGCAAATCTCTAACAACTTAATATTTCTCCATAGTAATGTTTACCAACATATTCCTAAGCATGTATCATAAACTACTAATGCTTTCATGTATCAAGTAACCATTAAAACTTAAATCACAAATTTCATCAAAATAATGTTTCCTTTAATAGCATGTTTGTCATTAGTGACAACTTGTTTATTCAATTCATGCCAAATGAGAGGCAATTTCCTAACTAACAACCTAATCATTTATTAATCCAACAACAATTTTATATACTCATTATCTTGTCTATCAACATTATCAAGATATTTCAAAAGTCACTTTTCAAACAATCATCAATATTAACTTTATGCATGTATATCCTTAAAGTTTAATCAAGTGGGTTTAGAAATAGAGATTATTATAGTATCATGTAGTCCATATTTTACCAACAAGAGTCATTCCCGACCCCAAGCCATGGCTCACGGCCCATTGGGGTGGGTTCAACCAAGTTCCATTTCAATCTTTTTAACCAAAGACACAACCAAAACTCATGTCAAGTTATTATTCTAACTAAATCTTTTAGCAAACTCATTCAAGTTCTATATAACTAAGTGAAATCAATCTATCAAGTGACCATAACCCATGTTATTATCAAGCAAAACAATCACTCACACGCACACACAAACCCACGGCCATGCATGCATATACAAATCAAAACCGAACTTTGGATTTTTGTGATCAAAATCATTATTATCAAGCTCTAACTAAAGCAAAAACATCCAATGCTTAACCACATTACCTTAGGGTTTTGTTTCGGATTAGAGGTTCAAGAGAAGAAAACAAGGGCTTGAATGTGCATAAACTCTTTCCTAAGCTCTCTTGATCCTATCTTTTGATTATGTTAGCATGGAAAGCCTTTAACTTGTATAATATGAGTGTTCTTGGATTTTGAAAGAAGTGATGGTGGAGAGAGAGATGGGGGCCGGCTTGGAAGGAAGAAGAAGAAGAAGAAGAAGAAGAAGAAGAGTGGCGTGGTTTATGGGGAAGTGGGGAGGGTCTTAAATAATTAATTAATTTCTTCCATATCTTAACAAAATATTTCTAATGATTGCCTAGAGTGTTGATTGGTCAATTAGGGAGGTGGGGTGGCTACATGTTGGCCGCCATTTTTGAGGGAGGGGGGAAGGTTGGGTATTAAATTTTATCTGGTAAGTTTTGGTGGTAAGAATTAACGTAAAGTAATATTTGATGGACCAAACGAACTCCGTTTCTAATAATTTTTGTCAGACATTAAACGAAATTGAATTTCAGTCAGTAAAAACCTAAAAACTATTTTTCTGAGAAATTTAACGGTGGGCTCTTACGGTGTCCTCTACTGACTCTTGATCGCTTATTTTCTAATTTTTGCGATTCGAACCTTCTAAAATTAAGTTGATATGCTATCTCTAATATTCCAATATTATTTTTGATTTTTCGAGATCATTTTGTCATGTTTATGATTTTATCCGTTTCTAAGTTGTCACCCGGTGTCATTCTGCGCAGTGCTCACTACGCGACAAATTTCAGCTTTTTCAAGCTTTATATTTTAAAACTCATATAAAAACAATAATTTTGGACAAAAATACTTTTTAATTATATTTATTTTATTAATTATTATTTGATCATGGCTACGGTAATTACCAGATCGATGGTCTCACAGTAGCGAATTTCACAAAATCACTAGGCCCATCGATGTTGTCTCATGTTGAGATCCTTTTGGTCAAAAATGTGTTGAAGACTTTTATGATCGGTGAATACAACACATTTCGTTCCATAAAGATAATGAATCAGATTTTGAGAGCGAAAACGACGACACCAAGATCTAGATCATGAGTTGTGTAATTATTTTTGTGAACCTTAAGTTGCCTTGAGGCATATGCGATAACTTGACCTTGTTGCATGAGAACGCAACCGAGACCTTGGTTGGATGCATCGTAAAATACCACAAAGTCATCGTTTCCATCGGGAAGGGATAAAACGGGAGCATTGCAAAGCATATTCTTTAGAGTTTGGAAAGCTTCTTCTTGTTTCAGTCCCCATTCATAAGGTTTTCCTTTATGAGTTAGTGAGGTGAGGGGTAACGCGATTTTGGAGAAGTTTAGAATGAATCGCCGATAATACCCGGCCAAACCAAGGAAAGATCGGACTTCCGTGGGTGTGGATGGAGTTTTCCAATATTTTAAGGCCTCGATTTTGGCGGGATCAACATGAATACCTTTATCGTTGACAACGTGAACCAAAAATTGAACTTCTTTTCACCAAAATTCACATTTTGAGAACTTGACATAAAGTTGTTCCTTTCTTACGAGGTCGAGAATGGAACGTAAATGATGTTCATGTTCGGCTTTGGTCTTGGAGAAGATAAGGATGTCATCGATAAAAACAACTACGAATTTTTCCAAGAATGGTTTGCAAACGCGGTTCATGAGGTCTATGAATACCATGGGTGCATTGGTTAATCCGAAAGGCATAACCAAGAACTCGTAATGTCCATACCGAGTACGGAAAGCGGTTTTAGGAATGTCGTCTTCATGAACACGCAACTGATGATAACCCGATCGAAGATCGATTTTGGAAAAGCAAGTTGCGCCTTGGAGTTGATCGAAGAGGTCTTCGATTCAATGCAAAGGGTAATGATTTTTCATGGTGAGTTTATTGAGTACACGGTAATCGATACACATGAGAAACGAGCTATCTTTCTTTTTCACGAAGAGGACGGGAGCGCCCAAAGGGGAAGAGCTTGGACGGATAT
This sequence comes from Bidens hawaiensis, assembly GCF_021521415.1. Taxonomy (NCBI): domain Eukaryota; kingdom Viridiplantae; phylum Streptophyta; class Magnoliopsida; order Asterales; family Asteraceae; genus Bidens; species Bidens hawaiensis. The sequence continues at coordinate 22,896 of NW_027496133.1, forward strand.
AGCCCTTATCGGAGAGTTCTTGAAGGTGGTTCGATAACTCTTGCAATTCCAAATGAGCTAAACGATAGGGAGCCTTGGCTACGGGAGTCGCTTCAGGCACAAGGTAGATTCGAAATTCAACAGGACAAATGGGTGGGAGACCAGAGACATTTTCAGGAAAAATGCCAGGAAATTCACAAACAACGGGAATGTCTTGAATTTTCTTTTCTTTGGGATCTTTCACCACCGCTTGGGCTAGGAATGGAACATACTTTTGGCGCAAGTACTTACGAGATCGAGAGCAAGACATGAGGTTGAGTTTCTTGGGGATCTTTTTGCTAAAGACTTTGAGGACTTTGCCATTGACGAGGGGGATTCGAATGAATTTGTCATAACAAACGACTTTTGCACGGTGTAAAGCTAACCAATCCATACCTACTATGATATCAAAGCTTCCCATTTGCATCAGTATGAGGTCGATTGAGAATTCGTTCTTGCAAAGAGTGAGGATACAATCGCGAATGGCCGAATTGATGGTGATGGAACTACCATTGGCGACTTCGACAGAAAAAGGGCGAGAAAGTTTAGTATGTGGTATGGCAAGGATAGATTCAAATTTAGAAGAAACAAAACTCCTCTCAGCTTCGGTATCAAATAAAATTGAAGGTAAATGCTCATTTACTAAAAACGTACAATTCATCACATCGATGGCAACTTGAGCTTGGTTAGCGTTCATCATAAAGGCACGCCCTTGGTTGCCATGGTTGACTTGTTAAGCTAGAGGAGGAGGGAGAGCTTGCATTGCTTGCGGGTGTGGTTGAGGAGGAGGGCTTGCATGGCTTGGAGCGATTGAGCCATAGGAGCCAAGAGTTACGGGATTTGCGGTTGATAGGTTTGAACTTGGTAGGCTTGGGTTTGGTAGTAGGGTGTGGGCATGACTTGGGCTTGGTTAACGAAGGCAAGTCGAGGACAAGCATTGCAGAAATGATTCCGATCTCCACAATTGAAACAAGCCCTAGGTTGAGGGGGAGGGTTTTGAGCAAACAGTGCGGGTCGGTTCGGTTTTGGTTAGTTGGAGTAAATCTTGGTGGAGCGGGTTGCCCATGTGAGGCTTCCCGACACACGTTGCTAAGGTGACCATAGCGGTTACACTTAGTGCATTGGCGAAAAGCGGAGTAAGCGGGATTATGGTGTTGGCAAGTGTTACACAAAGGGTGAGAGCCGAAATACGGTTTTTGGTTTGGAGGTGTTGGGATTGTGATTGAGGTTGAGATGGGTGAGTGACGACATAGTTTCGGTGGTTGGGTTTGCTTTTCTTCTTGGAGTGGTGAGATGAGTTGTAGTAGTTTATGGATTGAGGTTGCGGGTCAACTTCGGTGAGGGTTGATGGTTCGGGTGTACTTTTCTCGTTGGGTTTCTTTGAGCTTTTGATAGTCAAGGTACCGGCTTTGACATGGTTTTCGGAAAGAGCACCAGCTAGGGTAATTGCATCATGAAGGGTTTGCATTTTACTACTCATCACCTAGTCGCATATTTGCATAAACAAACCGCCGACATACTTGTCATTTGCCTGTTCGAGGGGAGTGACCAAGTGAGGAACCAAGAGGCCAAGCTCATGAAAGCGATCGGAGTAGGCGGAGTTGTCACCACTTTCTTGCTTAAGTTCCCAAAATTCGGATTCGAGTTTTTGGAGTTCATGTTTTGGGCAAAATTTCTTCATCATGACTTCGGTGAGCTTGGTCCATGAGTAGGCCATAGCTACTTCCGCCACATTGGCGAACATTTCGCCATTCCACCAAGTGCGGGCGGTTCCCTCGAACATGCTTGAGGCGTACGTGGTTTTCTTGGGTTCGGGGCATTCACAAAGGTTAAACAAACTTTCCATTTTTTCGAACCATTGCAACAAGGTAGTGGCACAATTCTTTCCATGAAACTTAGATGGGTTTCCACCGGTGAAATATTTCAAGGCGAAAGGTGTGGGGTTAGGTGTGGTTTGAGTAACTGGGGGTTGGGTGGCTTGAATTTGAGTTATTAGTTCGGGAATCACAGTGATGATTTCTTTAGCAACCATAGCGGCCATCCGACGACCGGAGCTTGACTTGCGAGTTTGACGACTAAGTGGAGGCATTCTAAAATAATTAAAGAGAAATGATATAAATTTGGGGTCATTGATATAAGTATGAGGGAAATGAGTAAATATGAGGTTTTAATGATTGTGAGTCCTAAAGTTATGAGGATGTTAAAAAAATTTGTTAGTAAAACAAGTAAAAAAAATAGAATGTTAAATAGTTTAATTTAAATCTTTGAAGTTTGAAATAATGTGTTAGGATTTAAAAGCGGGAAAAACTTGCATGAACCACCATGACTAGTTGTCCCAACATTGAATCTTAAAAATCGTTGTAAAGTGGGGAGTTATAATAACAATAAAAAGTAAACGATTAGGTAATCAGATTGTTGAAAACATTAGTCCACGTATCACCGTGGCTCTTATGCTTCCAACAAAACTATAAGGAGGCAACCGGAACGCTTGCATTCGACAACTTAAAGTATTGACATGTACAACACGATTCGTTGGCCTAGAAGACGAACACTACAATTCAACCATCCTAGGTAAGTAAATCACCTTCGATTCTTGGAATCTTTTTGTCAAATGATCGTTTCATAGTGTTTCGCCCTCTATGATGGCTGCAAACCCAATATAAATTCGACCTTTAAGAGATCTTAAATAACGGGATCCAAATTAAGTTTGTGATCCATAAAACAATACAAAAATCTACTTTTTATGATAAGGTAAGGATACCTTGGAATACTATGAGAGTGTGTGCATGTTTATATTTTGGAGATTAAATGAAATAAATAAGCAATTAACTATATAAGTGTAATGAACAATAAAGTGGGGTAACACTGATAAGCAACACGTATAAGGACCCTAAAGCAAAACTATACTAGGTCGTTACGTCTAACCGCATATCCTATAGTCTTGGCTCTGATACCAATCTGTCACACCCCGACCAAAGGCAGCGGAACATGCCTGGGTGCAACGGATTTCCCATGAACACAAGACACTATTAAAGTGACAATATTTAAACCACAAAAGTAATACATCTTGTTCATACAAAACAACACCAAATATAAGAATTTAATTGTTCATTCTTCTAATAACTTAAACGGTCTCAAAGCAAAATAGCATCTTCGAACTCCAATCAACCAATGATCAAACCTGTAACAATGCATAAAATAGTGTTTGTCAACACGTATGTTGGTGAGCAATTTCATAGTTTTGAGTATATATAATATGAGGCAAAATCCACAAACGAATATGAGACTATAAATAAAAGCATCAATTGTGGTATATAAAACTTATGTAAATAAGGATCATTTCTAATCGGTAACAACCGACATACTCGGATAATGATGCCCTATGCTATTTGCACAAGGCTAGTAGTTAGAGGTGCGTATGATCATACTTATTGAGACTCCACCACTTGCATAAAAACAATTACTCGTGCACGTAAATCATATGAAACATATAACACACAATAAAGCAAGTATTCTAAGTATCATACAACCTAGAGATTGTGGTTTGAAGATGAAGTATTATAAATCATTCTTATTTTGGATAAGTATGCATGCTACCCCCAAAGTATAAAAGAAAACGGAGGATGAAATGTACTCACGTGAAATAAGTAACTTGAAGGATAGTTTGCGATAAAACGGGGGAAGGGTAAGTTCAACGGGCAAAACCTAGATTAAAAAGGTCTTGAGTTAGTGGATGGTTTTAAAAGCTTTAAAATAAAATAACTTGACAAGTAAAATATATAATTAAAGTTTGAAGATTAAAATGTAAATACATAAGAATTGAAGTAATAGTTTTAGAAAAGTAAGTTTACCGAAGTCGGGTCTCGGCATTCTATTCATTTGTTTTTAGTTAACCTTTGTTAAGTAAATATTTGGGTATAATTGCAATATTGCAAAGTCAAATAGATACCAAAACGAGATATTACGAGTGTTCGGATTTGTCGGTTCGATTTTTGATAATTGGTCAAGCTCGAAGCCGAGATTCCAAAATGTTATGAGATAACTCAATTAAATCAAAAGAAGCTTAACCAAGTGTGTAGTTCTATTAAGAAGACATTTGTTATAAGATCAAGTAAGATCCAACATACCAAGTGTTTTGAGAAAACAATTAAAATTAGTTTATAATATAGTTTTAGATATAATATGAGATTCGGTGGCCAGACACACTAGTGTGTCTTAAGTGAGTGAACTCGGTTTAGTTCGGTCTTAGTTCGGTCCTTGACTCGGAATAAGACCGATGATGATTTCCGCGTACCCAATACCATAGAAATTTATTAAAATAACTTAGAAATGATAATACTCAAGTATGCATACAACATGTTAAAATAAAGTGTTTAAACAAAAGTTCGGTTTCGGTTCGGTCCTTGACTCGGAATAAAACCGAGGATGGTTGCCACATACCCAATACCATAGAACTCGTTAAAATAAACTTAAAAAGTAATAATACTCAAGTCTTACATACAATATGTTAACAATAAAGTATTTAAACAAAAGTTCGGTTTTGGTTCGGCTCTTGACTCGGGATGAAACCGAGAATGGTGGCCACATACCCAAATACCATAGAGTTCATTAAAATGATTTGGAAACTAAAGTAATTAGAAACTAAACAGCATTAGTAAGCTTGCACAAATTAAAGCATAAATTAAAGTGTTTATCAAGGACTATAATAGTTCTCCATGAAGCCTTGCCTAGCAATACACCTAAACCGACATGGCCGGAAAAGGGAAAGCCAAGGAAACAAGGGGAGTATATTTTTAAAATATCAAGCTTTAAATAACAAGAATTAGTTAGAAACAAGGTTAGCATTAATTTGACCTTAAGTAGTCAAACTAACAAGAGGTTGAAGATGAACACTTGGATTGAGAGAAAGTTTGGAGAGAATACTTAGATCTAGATTGTGGGGAGTTTGAGGTGAATGAGCAAACCCAAAGAGGATGCATTGGCCTTGTTTATATAGGGAAAAAGTTAAGGGTTGGCCATGGTATTGCTTTTAAGAAGTTTCATGCGTTTGGATGGTTTAAGTTGGTCAAACAAGATGTAAACAAACAAATATAAGTTAAACTCAATATTTCATTAATAACGACGGATCCGAAAGATCAAAACGGGTCGGGTTTTTGATACAAATATAAATATAGTTAAACCGAAAATGAGGAATGTACACAGGGTATCAATACTGTTACCGAAAAATTCTTAAAAAATCAAGATCGGGAAACTCGGGGTCGTTGCCGGTATTGGTATTTACCGAATTTTTGCTTATGGTATCGGTGCTAGTACCAAGTTTTTGGGAAATTCGGGATCGTAACCTGGGTTGTAAGCGGACTGAACCGAACCGGACGAGACCTTATCCGTGTTCGTCCGATAAGATGTTGTCAGATAAATGGACGGTTCACGAACACCCTACCAACAAAAATTTGTGTCTGTTCATTAAGGAATTGAGTTTTTCCGTGTAGGTTTGTATCCATTCGTTTGTATTGTAAACGGACGCTAACGTACGCTAATGGTCAACCGAATACTAACGGACACTAATGGACCAACAAACACCAATGGACACTAATGAACGTTAATGGACAAACAACATAAACATATCAAAATATTTAACATAAACACCAATGAACATTACATCACATGATATCCAAAAATACTTAACAATTAACATAGTAACCAAACACATAATCATATCAAAATAATGTTTTAGTGTTCAAAATCCAAAACTTCTAGTGTTTCACGAGAAAAAAAAACTTCAAATTCTTCAAGAAATTTCAACATACACAACCCTGTTAAATGGACGTAATTGGATGGACGTTAGTGGACGTTCACGACCACTATTGAACGAACACGACATTTGTCCATGTTCGTCTGTTAAGCTTATCGAACAAAGTTATTTTTAGGTGTTCAGTTCATTTATTAAACGGACGAACATAAACGAACTTCCCACCGAACAAACAGCCGGACGTCCGCCGGACAGCCCCATTAAAATCGGTTCTATACTAAGCTCATCTTTAGTGTAAAACCCCCACCCCAAACTTTATGGGGCAGTTGTGGCCGGCAGGTGTATGTGGGTGCGTGGAAAAGCGAGAGAGAACCAAGGGAGGGGAGGGGAGACGGCGCTGGGAGGAGGTGGCGACGGTGGGCTAGGCATCGAGCTCGTCCGATTGAAAGTTGTTGGAAAAATCAACTTACATCTTGTAATATATTTGTAACAATATTTTTTAAAGAAACTACTGAAGTGACCCTTACCTCAAGTTACTGGAAAGAGAAAGACAATGTTGAAAACATAAAAATCAATTGTTAAAAGAGACCAACTAAAAAACCGGTAAAACTAAAAGGGATGCAAAATCTAAATAACTAAATTGGACTAAGGCCATAACACGTGACACCTTTTCTTGTTCCACGGTTTCAAAATATATATACTACGAATATAATATATCTTTTATGAGCAAATTAAATCACTAAAATTTAACTAATTACAAGATTTACAGCTTAGTGTACAACACCTAATGCAAATGTAAGGAGGCAAATTTGCCATTTGTCCTACATCTTTCATGTAGTTTACTTATAAGTTATAAGTTAGCGTCATAAATTTTACTCAACTTTTAATATATTAATATTTAAAGATAAAAGATTATTTACATTTTCACTTTTCATTTTCAACCATATATTTTTTTTATTTAATTTTAAAGCAACTCCTTTCTCGATTTTAATTTTAAAAATGCTATAACTTTTTTTATGCGTCAATGTTTTATTTTTTTGTTTTTGAATTACACCATAAAAACGAGAGTTATATTCTCTTTAACTTGAGTATATTATTGTTATAGCTTTTTTATATATTAAATTTTAGAAAAAATAACATTTTACGTGATTTCTAGTTTTTGTGTTCCAGATACATCGCACAGATACCTTTCTAGTATGTATATAAAACAAATGGTTTGGTATGTAAATTGCATTTTATATGCACTATGTTGACAAAAATAGTTTTAACATAAGAAAAGGTTTATCGGTTACAAATTTATGTTAAAAAATACGGGGTTTGACACGTACATATTTTTATGTGAAAGAAAATAAAATGCTTGATTTTAAAATGATATTAATTATATGCGCTTGTGGATATTTAACAAATGGTTTGACATGCATATTAAAGAAAAAATCGGGACAATTCCAAGTCGAAAAACGGCTAAACGTAAAAATAAATAAAAAATAAAAAGTGAAAAATAAATAAAAAATTCAAACCAAAAGACCTACTAAAACCTCAAGTTCCTTCCATATGGAGCCTCTTTGACAGTTTGGTTACCCATAATTGCAAACAATAAAATTGGCTTGTTAATGTACAAATCCAAGCTTAAACTTTATCTAAAATTTGATCACATGGAAGTTGCCTTTTCTCCAAAACATCTTTGTTCTATTTACCTTTATTTTGGTAGCCACCCTATGATGACTAACAAGATCAAGTGAACTGGAACTTGCACTAGACATGTCTCGTTTTCAATAGACTGTGATAGAAAACCAGTGGAAACAAGATTCGAATATGAGACCTCTACAGTTTTACTTAAGAAAAATTAGATGCTTATCACCACAACACTCCTTGAAAATATATGTGCATAAAGATTGTATTCTAGTGTAAACATCATTTATTATATTTACATAGATTGTAATATAACATAAACAAATATAACAAATAATTCTTATGACTCTTCTCCAAAGAATTCCATTAAACATATATCACAAATAAACACATAAAAAATTACAACTCTATAAATAAGATATCATGTTTTATCTGTGAAGAAATAGGTCTTCAAGCATATAACATAGTTTTGGATCATTATCAGATTTTTGATATCTCATCATACCAAACATATTTTGGATTTATGATATAAGGCTAGATCATAAATGCAAGATTTCATAAAAATGTTAAGGTTAACCAAACAGAAGACACTAACCAATCACATGGGCGGTGTTACCTTCGTGCACCTTAATATTGTTATGCTTGTTGGACAGCAAATCATCTATTCAAATTCAACCACCACTTTCATTTACAAAAAAAGATGTATTTCTTTATTAGACCAACAAATTCAACAAAATAAACCAATACATTTATATATCTTAACGTATCATTAATTCTGAAATAAACGTACCCCTACATTTATCATACCATATACGTCATCCCGACCTGTATGATATTCATATGTGGGACCCTCATCGTCGCGGCCCCACCCCTACAATTATTCCTCAAAAACGAATAAAAATAATTAATCACAAGCTTCTTCAGGAAAAACGAGTCCTTTTTTGCTCTGACGTCACCATGCCCAAGCAAATAAGTAAACCCCGACTCACTCGCTTCCCTTAGAGCCGAAAGCTCATACTCCAAACTCGGGTCATCATCAATAGCCCCCATCACACTCGATGGCAAATCCGACTCACCTTCGGGCTGCAACAATGGCTCGTTAAGCTCACCAGAATAGCTCCGTTGACCAACCGACACACTTTCGAAATCACCATCGTTGATTTCGTTTTCCAATGCAAGATCTTGAGCTTCTTTCCACATAAACTTCTCCAAACTCTCAACCAAAAGCTGCTCAAACGCGTGATGATCTTCTTTCCTGATATTAGTGGTGTTCAAAAAGTTAATGGCTCGCTTAAAGTTCGCTCATATCTAAACGAGCTGAGCCTGAGCCAGGGTTGGCTCGGCTCATGGCTCGCTTGAAAACCTACTCCTAGGCTTGTTTAGATTAAATCCCAAATTTTAATACAGACGATAATAATAATAACATACAAAAATCTGAAAAGAAAACAAAAGTAATACATGTAATATGCCTCTCGGTCTTTAAAAAAAATTAAAAAAATGCCAAAGTTAATACATATAATGTTATAAATTTTATTGCTCATAAATCAAGTATTATGTGTATGTTTGAAAATTATTTCTTCTCTTTTAATATATCAACACTTACGAAAAAAACATATTATAAAAAATTAACTAGCTTTCAACGAGTAGAACTCAAGCTCACATTTCAGCCCGTTAAGATAACCGAACCGAGCCGAGCCAAGATATTTTCAGCGCCCTGGCTCGACTCGGCTCGTGAACAGCCGTACCTGACATCCTTGTACCCGTAACGGGCAACACATTGAAACATATGGTAGTCTTTCGGGCAAACCCGTCTGAAAAGAAACCGTTCTTCTTGAGCCACAACCGGGACTGGTACGTATTTGATGCACACGAAAACTAAAGTCGAGTGGATCGCAGGCAGGTCGAGTAAGAACCGGCCCAGGACCGAGGGAACACCATGGACCAGCTCGTTGTAAAGCAGCCCGATACCCGGGACCCGAACGGTCCCGAGAGTTGACCCGAGGTCATTCATGAAGTCAATTGAGATTTTTCCTTGGACTTCACTTTGGTATTTTAGTACACTTCCGTAGTTCCAAATGTACATGACACATAAAAAGAATGATGCGAATGCGAGTGGAAGCCACCCGCCTTCGGTTATTTTGGATAGGACTGCTGACATGTATAACAGCTCGATGGATCCGAATACGATGAGGAAACTGAATGCTAGGTAGATGTTTGTTTGCCATATTAGAAGCATGACAAGAGTTACTAACATTGTGCTGACCATCATCACACCGACTTCTGCTATGCCTGCGAAAAGAATAAGTTTTTAGAATGGTGTTTGACCGGAAAAGTAGACGGGTTCGAGTCATTTTAAGAACATCAACTTCTTCAGGTAAAAGCAGGCCGCTTTAGAGAAAAAAAAACATCAATTTGGTTCAGGTTAAAAGAGGTTGTTGTATAAACTTTAGGTGGTCAAAATAGGCTGTTTTGGAAAAGCATCAATTTGGTTTATATCAAAACAGACCGTTTTAAAGAAGCGTCAAATTGATTCGGATCAAAACAGGCTGCTTTGAAAAAGCATTATTTCATTGTAGGTCAAAAAGGGCTGTTTTGAAAAAAAAGCATCAATTTGGTTCAGGTCAAAATAGGCCACTTTAAGAAGGGGGTCTTAGCAAAACGAGTTCAGTTTAAAACGGGCTGTTTTATATATTTTAAAAAAACATCAATTTGGTTTGGTTCAAAACCATCAATTTGGTTCAGGTCAAAATAGGCAATTTTAAAAAGGCGTCAATTTAGTTCAGGTCAAAATGGGCAATTTTAAAAAGGCGTCAATTTAGTTCAGGTGAATACAAGGTCTTAGCAAAATGAGTTCAGTTTAAAACGGGCTGTTTTATATATTAAAAAAAATCAATTTGGTTTGGGTCAAAACGCCCTGTTTTATTAAATAAACATCAATTTGGTTCAAGTCAAAATTTCAATTTGGTTGGGGTCAAACAGTCCGTTTTGAAAACACATCAATTTGGTCCTTGTCAAAACCGGCCATTATGAAAAAGTAAAATTCTGGTCTGGGCCAAAATGGTGTTGGGTTGAAATGACTCGTTTATTTTTGTTCAAACACCACATTTCTCTAAAGACCAGGCCATGATCACCGCCTATAGTTATACGAAGATTGAGAAGAAACCGAACCGTATGCATTGGCAATATCCGTTGTACTTTGAAAAGTAGCAACAACCAGAACACACATGATCATCAAGAACCAGTTAATAACAGGAATGTAGATTTGACCCATAAACTTTCTTGAAGTGTGGATAATCTTCAACCTTGGGAAGCACCCGAGATTCATTGATTGCTTTATGCACGAGAAAGAAGCCGATATCATAGCTTGACTAGCAATTACAGCCGCCAATGTGGCTATCACGAAAACGGGCCAAAAAAGCCTATCTGTTTGTCCATGTTTATACACAACACCAAAATGTTAAATGATTAGTAATTACAATGGTTTAATGGTTTTTAACCGAATTAAGGTCCATAGAACTCTAAGTATTACCGGGAATCGAATCATAGAATATTCTACTTGCAGAATCCGGGTGTCTCATAAGATATGCAGCTTGACCCATGTAAGCCAACAGAAGACACGGAAACACAACGAACGAGAAAGCAATCTAGAACATGAATATATGATCAGATTATCATTAACGAGTGAACTTAATTAAACTACTAATACAGATTACTACTTATGGTACACGGGTCGAACGGGTAATATATTTAGAAAGTTTACCCATCTGTATTCAAGATTGGTTAAAACGAAAACGGGTCAACATTACCCATTTGGAGATGGGTCGATCGGGTAATGTTTTTAAAAAGATTTTAAAATATTGAAATTCAAAAATAAGATTATCATTGTAATTATATACTCAAAACCCATAAATAGTCTTGAAAGGAGTAACTTTTAAAATCACATCTAAAACATTACATATATGTAAATATCACGAAAAACGTTCTTTAAATATAAGAAGTTATTTTAATATAGTCCTGAAAGGAGTAATTTTCAAAAACAAACCTGTATAGATGGTACAGAAAAATGGCCCAAATCAGCAAACATAGCTTCAGCTCCTGAAACAAAAGTGTCACATTATCACATAATAATGTTAAAAGGAAACAAGAAAGATTATAGCTTTACAACAATATGTAATCAAATAAACTTACCCGTAATGCATAAAACACAACCACCAAGAGATGACCACGCTTTGAACGAATTCTTTCTAAAGAACAAATATATAAACAAAGGATTAATCGCCTTCACGACATATATATTATACTTGATAAGGTTGTATAATCCAATCGACCCGAGACTCAAGAACCACAAAGCAAGACATGGGGCAAAAGTCAAGCCAACTTTACTCGTCCCAAACCGCTGTATGCCAAACAATGCGACAAGAATAATAATTGATACAGTCACTAAAGCACCTGTAAAACACAATATCTCAAGTTAAAATGTCAATATATTTGACTTTAAAAAATCGACAACTAGTTGTTCACTTACCTGTGCCAAATCCTTGAATTTTACCTTCCAGACCACTCACAGCAGACATGACTGCAATCAGTAACGTTGGGGTGTGGATAAAACTGAAATAACTGACTCGTAACCGGAATAACAGGATCCAACCCAAAACCGATGGTTTGGTTTTATGTTTTTCTAAAATCCGAATCTATTGTAAATTCATGGATTATAAATTTAATTGTTGAATATTAGGTATCTGATAAAAAAAACATAAATGGTGTAGCCCAAAAGTTTTCGCCCAAATGTGTAATAATCAATTGTTCATTAATTAATAAAAAACAAATTGGACCTAAACTCATTATTTTGGGCCATTTTTTGCCCAACATTTGCATGAACAAATATAAAAACCAAACGCTTTTCCAAATCCAAAGACCAAATTTTCGGTTGTTGGTTCAGTTTGAGCCCAAAACCGACATGTGCATACTCATGTATTATAAAAGAAAATCGAGTTAGTTGACCACTTACCTGATATTGCGGGGGTCAGAATACCGTCTCCAATAATCATAGAAGTTCCCATTAAAACGAGTAACAAAAGAAGGGTTTTGTAAAAGGAATTGTGTTCTAATTTTTCTTTAATATTCAAGGCCCGCTCGAGTTCTGGAGTAGGTAATTTCAGCCTATAACTAGAGATCCGTTCATCGGCTTGTTGACGGTTTGGTAAAAGATTGATTTTTGCATACCTGCAGATTAATGAATACAATGCAAATGTTCCTCCTGCATGATTAGATTACATATCAGCAAGAATATGTGAAAGTTTTATAAAAGCCGAGTTTTCACAAAGACAACTTAAATGTGTTGTTTTTTTTGTAAATTATCTTGAATATTTTTATGGAAGATTTCTTAGAAATGCAATGCATGCATTATGTTGTTGTTCCAAAGTTAAAGAAGTAATATGAGTTTTTGTCAAGTCAAATCTGGTCTAGTAAAGTCAACCAGTGCTTGTATCAGCAAAAAGTCAGAAACTTTGAGTCTTTGACTTTTAATGGCCAAACCTAGATCTTCTAAATTCACAAATAAATATAGACTTAAATTTAACTCGCGAAAAGATATAAACTGTGAGTTTTATTTGTCAAGCTTGGTTCTTCTAAATTCATAAAAGAGTATGGACTTCTTATAAATTTAACTCGCACAAAAGATATAAACTTAGACTTTTAATGGTCAAACCTACTTCTTCCGAGTTCATTACAACATGTTGATTTATTGTAAAAAATTTAACTCGCGGACATCCAATAGAAGACTTTTTTACAATTTTAATGCAGTCATCGTGACATTCTTGAAAAGTCAAAAACTCGCATAAGTGTTGAGATAAAAAAAATCAGTCTGTTAGACCAGTACAGTACTACAGTCAACCTTTGGATATATTTGAAGAAGAATAAGTCATGTAAATCTAATTGTTACCTTCGCCATTGTCGTTTGCTTTTAGCACAATAAAAACATACTTTGCTAAAGGCACGAGAGCAATGGTGTATATAACGAGTGATAAAGCTCCCAAAATATCAACCTCGGACTCAATTTGAATCTTGCTGAAAACATCTGTGAACACATACAAAGGACTTGTCCCCATATCACCATACACAACTCCAAGTGTCTGAAAAGCCAATCCAAGTGTCTGCCAGATAGATGCATCCTGATATTTTGTAAAAAAAGTATAGCATTATGGACATTGTTCCTATCTTTAAAGGAACCAAAGTTGGTCCAACTTGTATTTTAGGCAATGTTGTAAAAGTAGGATTACAAGGCCGAGTACTCTCCTAGACTCCTAGTACTCGTTACAAGGTATGTCACCGAGGCGAGTTTTTGTAAATCCGCCTAGTTACTAAGAATCGGTCAAATGTGGTCAACCTCAGCCAGAATCACATCTTATCGGTGAACTTGGACCGGTTTTTACTCAAAAAAATAAAACATAATTGTTATTTCAATAATATTAAAGAACAAATATCATTTTTTTAATTAATGATTAGTAATTTTTAGAATATTTTATATTCAAAAATTTATTTCTTTTATTTATATTGATATTCACCTATTTTGTTATAAATATTAGAAACCTTATGATATTTGACATATATATAATAACCAAATATTAATTTTCTTTATATTTACTATGTCCGAGTACTCTCCGATTACTCCCCGAGTACTCCGAATACTCCCTCCAAGGGGGTCGGCCGCCTAGCGACTTCTGCAACATTGATTTTAGGATATCAATATTGATTTAAGGTTAGAGATTTTCAAAGGGTTTTATTAAGGTAAATGGTTGAAATGATGGCATGGTGGCTGATGTGTTAAAGGTAATTATATTAACATTTTAAAACAATTTGTTGGCGTTATACTTAGTTTTGGCCTAAAAGAATTTAGCTGGTTAACCTTGTCTTAAAAAAGTTTAATTAATGATGACATATCAAATATGACTATTGGCCATTAAGTATCCAAAACACTAATGATGATACATAATGATAGCAAACTGTTACTAATAATCAAACATGAGAGCAAGTAAATATAATAAGAAAAATTGAGGTAATTAACCTTGTTATGGTGAGCATGAGAGCCAGAAATAGCCAATGACTCAACATCAAAAGAGTCAACTCTCTTGGGTTTCTTCTTAACCAGCCTTCTTCTAACAGATTCATAGCCTTCATCCTCATTTAGCAATGACCATGGTGGTGATTCTGAGTCCACCTCACTACCGTCCACCCATCGGGAACTCGAATCACCACCACCACTCCTCCTCCTCAATAATCTAGCACTAATGCCACTACTAATCTCTTCAATCCCATCATCATCATCATCCATCCTTAATTTCTCCAACAACCCTAATTAATTTGGCCTTATAGTTAATAGTTTCAAACTCAAAGCATCAAATCACATAAGTAGTGAATCAAAACCCAATTTGAAAACCTTGGAAAATAGTTAGTTATAGTTTAAACTGAAAGCATCAACTTTTGGAATCTTAAATACAAAAGACACCCAAGGGCTCTTCTTGGTTTGGTAAAAGATAAACTTGATTGATGCATGGTGGTTTTGTTTGCTAGTCACGTGTGTTACTGTTGAGGATAGATAGATAACGTAAACATGTTCCGGACAATCATTCGTGTTTGGATTGGATCCCTTGGGAAACGGGTCGTTGGTTAAATGCTTTATCACCATTGGTCCATTGCAAAACTAATAGCATGCCCCGTCTCAAAAAAAACATTTTTAGAATAGCCTTTAGAAAAAATATAATAAATATATTTAATAACCGGTTAGTGATATACAACTACTAGCTTGATCTAATGATAAAAATAAAATATAGTAACTAGTCTCACTTGAAACATAAAAATAAAATATGATCGGAAAAAACTTACTTGTTTAAAACAAGCAAAAAAAATCAGTTGGTGTTACGTAATGACCCAATCATTTGAATTTAATAAGAATACAATATTTATGAGTTTTAATTATTTAACATAAATGTCAATGATTTCCGATACTAAATGGACAAGTAGTTTTGGTGAAGCATCTAAAAAGTTCAATTTAACAAATGATTGTCTTAGCCCAAAGTTTTACTAGTGACAAAAAAATAATAATACGAGATTTAAGGATGAAATTGGAGTTTTCTCACAATGGTGAATTTCTTCTTAGAAGGTTAAAAATAATACGAGATTCATTAATATAAAATTTCAACGATAGTTTAATGGTTCATCCATTGTATGATGGGTAGATTAAATATAAAAGGGGCCCATGATATTCAATTATTTATGCAATCATTCACGTATTTTTTTAATAGTTTTTTTCAGTTATTAGTTTTATTTTTCTTTTTTGTTTAAACTGTTATTAGTGTGTTTGCATAGTGGATTAACTGTAACACTCCAACCCGGAGCAGACTGACGTGTCACTATTACAGATATCATAGACCAAACAAAAACCATTTAAATGAAATGAAAAGAATCCCATGGCAACCAAAAGAGTTAAAAACACTGAAAGAAATTCTAAGTCAAATTTATTAAATGCTTAAATAAAAGAAAATTAAATCAAGTCCTTATTCTTGAGCTTCATTTTACTCTCATCACTGATCTCCCCGATTTCCCGAATTATCTGTTAGCAAATAAGACAGACACAAACAAGAAAATACGGCTGAGCCAAAAATTGCCCAGTAACGGAGAGAACAATAGTACAGGTAAAGGCATACATAAGACAAAACACATACTGAAATAAAACTGAAACTATTGCGGATATAAAACCACGTTTTAGACCGAACTATAATTAAATGCGAAACATAATCCGATACACGATCGGGACGTAATCTGAATATACTCAAATTTAACCAAATGCATATACACATATCAAAACGGACCAGAAATATAGCTAAACAAAATATAATTACTAAAATATACGACGATGATGTTAAAATAAATAGGTCGTGTAATACGGAAGCACCCAGAGCCTAAACAGAGGGGTACACAGCTAGCTAGTCCGTGCACCAAGGAGACGGTGTGGGTGGCGTGCACACATTGTTCCATCTCAAACAGAAGTCAGGAGTCAGGAGTCAGGAGTCAGGAGTCGGAGCTAAGATCGATCTATACGCCTCTAAGTGGCCAAGGTACTATATGAGTACTTTCAGAGACGCCGTGAACTTTGATTTCGCACTGTCACGATAAGTGCCATGTCGTTGACGCCCCAACGACAAGTCAGAAATGCTCGGGTAACAGAGTACTGAACTAAAGTCGTATAACTAAAAGATATTTAAACAGGAACATGCAATAATGAATTCAAAATATATATAACCTATTGCATGCTATAAAATTAATATAACCATATCATACGAATAAACCGAACTAGATAACAAAAATCCGCACTACGAAGTGACGGACATCGAATATAAAATGGACTAGAACCAATACTATGAGTGAAGAAAAACAGAATCCGTACCTTAAACAAAAGTGAAAACCAAAGTAAAGTCAATGTTGTCCGCCAATTGTATGAGAACCTATGGTTTAGTTTCTTGTAAGATTAATTTACATAACTTAATTTATCATGTTGGTGATTTGCTAACTTACGGATTTTTCCGACGACGGACGCTTTTAGAATTCACGATTTTTATCAAGTTGTTGAAATCTCATTATTGTAATTTATTGCACTGTTCGTTAACCGACACCAAGTTTTTCATGGGATCAATAGTTTTTACATAATACATTTATCCATGTTATATGGTGATCTCAACTTTACATATTTGGTTTGATTAATTATAAAATAGAAGGCTACCTGGTGGGTTTAGCCAATCAAGTATAATAATAATATTACTCTATATACATCTTCTTCATTTTAGTTTTGGAGGCAGCACCAAACGTAAAGCTTTAAAAGTTTTTTCAAGAAACTCAAACCCAATTTCAAGTGTTAACGAACAGAACAAAACGAACCGACGGGAGACTTCTTTTGTTTAAATATTATTCTTTGAAAACCTCATAAATTTCAAATGCATATTATAATTATAAAACTTCTCATCGCCGGAACAATCAATAAACCCGTACCATATTAGAATATGTTAAGAGCATATACAAATCAAAAGCGAATGATCAGAACTTTTACCTCACAAGCCGAACAAAACCGAACGTATAATCGGGCGAGAACGGTGAGAGAACACGGGTGTGTAACGGTGACTGAACAGGCGGAACAAGACGTCGGATAGTGGGAAACAGCGACGGTACGCGACGGCTATAGAGGTTGTGACCGGTGGTTGCGGCGATGGATGTGATTGGCGTTCGAAAGGCGACAGAAGGCGGCGGTAGCTCCAACTGAGGCAGAGGTGGCGGATTATGATGGTATCTCCTAAGTATAGAATTTTCGGTGGGTTCGTGGGTTGATATATATATATATATAAGCTGGATGCATATCTTTTTTATCCAGATTCTTTTGAATTTCGATGGTTAGTTGGTAGCGGATAAGGGTGGAAAATTTGAAACTTTGATCCAAATATATTATTGAACCAACAGATCAAGATCGGTTCTCATGAGATGATATTTTCATTTTAGTTTAAATATTTATTAACTTTGAAATATTAGATATTAATCTCACGAAACACAAACCCACTATAACAAGTTAGTAAAAGTGATATTTATATCTGAAATGTTTGATGATTATATATCCGCCATTTATGTTTTATCGATTTTACGGAACAACACTTCTTCTGATAAGTGACTCGATTATTCGACATTTACTATTTTATTATATCCAAATTTATTATTATTATTATTATTATTATTATTATCTTATATATTATACATATATATATTTATTCATTTGTTATCTAATACAAAAATTTGGGTTATTATATTAATCATGTAACACTCGAGATCGATCTATTAGAAAACTTGAGTTGAGCCAAGATTAAGGTTGAATCATACATGCTTCGAGTTGGATTAGACTCACAAGTCGATGGCTATTTCAGTGTCGACAAATTGTTTCAATTATTTGGTATTACTTAATACGAAAGGAAATCATAATAAACATCCATATGAATTAAGAGATGTGGAATGTATATTTGTTCGAGACTAATATGATTTTCGGCGAGGTCTGGGCAGTGCCCCTAACAAATTCTAAGAGCATCCACAACACCTTCCAAAAGATAGAAACCATCTCCCAAGAAGATGACCCCGATAACGGTTGAAATCACAATCCCCACTGGATGAAACATAGCAACGAAAAGCGGGCCCCTCCTTCGTACACACCAAGCTTGAACCGTGACTTGAAAAGCAGATCCGAAGATACACTACATGTAATATAAAGATTATAAATATGTATTGCACTCACTAATGCCATAAATTAAACAACACGTTAATACTAACAATAATCATAAATGAAGAATATAAATATGCAATGCACACTCATTAATGCCACTAAGAATATATGAGAGTGTCAGCCTGTAAACGAACTGAACGAAAGCGAACAGGAACAAACAATCGAACACGATTACACGAATAATTAAACGAACGACTTTTTTGTGTTCGTTCGTTTAGGAAATGAATGGGCCCATTCGGTAATACTATAAACGAAAGTCACAAACATAAACAAACGAACATAACTAACCATAGATGAGCGAACATAACTGCGCATACAGCCGTACATCAATTAAAAGTAAACACGAACATAAATATGTCAGACCTAAAAATTTAATTAAAACTAGATAAATTGTAACGGACATTAATTAAACTAGAATAAGTTGTAACGGGCCCAAAAATTTAGGTAAATATGTAAAATACAAACTTAAAAAGTGTAAACTAAGGAATATAAACGAATGAAGATAAACGGCATAAAAGAACGAAGTAGACATGTTCACGTTCGTTCATTTAACTAGATGGACAAAATAACTGCTAATGTTCGTTTGTTTATTAAATAAACGAAGGTCCCCGCCAAACAGTTCACTTACCGAGTAAAGGACGGAAAGCAGCCTCTTCTTAGACTGTAAACTATAACTACTACCCGGGTCATCTTAAACAATCAAAGATGTTAGACCAGATAAAATGGTGCAGACAAAGCAGTATGCAAAGATCACAATCATCTCTGCAGGGTATTTCTTAAGAACAAACGCCTGAAACATTAATGAAACAAGCTAATTAGAATATGGTAATAATGAAATGACAATTAGGTATGAATGTATGATATGACCTGTGCAATGATATACATAGAAGAAAAGACAGCATCAATTGCCAAAAAGATTCCTCCAAGCACCCATGTCGACGGCTGCGCAGTTAAGATTTGTGAGTTGAGAGGAGATGATATTATTGGTGGGCCTTTATAAAGAGTGACCATTATAGCTCCTGCAACAGAGACGATTGTGCCAACGAACTTTGCACTTGTGACGGAGCTTCCAAATTTGATTGTTTCCATCCTAAAAAGAGGAGGTGAGGTGAGGTGAGGTGAGATCAATTCAGAGTAGAAGGTGAGATGTGGTGCATATTATGGCATGGTATGAGGTTGAGTAATGTTGTAGCTAGAGAGAGTAGCAGATGAGTAATAGATACCAGTATAACCAAATATCTGTGCCATGAAACTATGTAGTAACTGAAAATTAGAAGAGTATAATAATAAGCAATGAATCAAGTATTATTCGTACCCTAGGAGGCCAATAAGGAAGAATCCAGAGACAACGTTGAGGCTAAGAGAGGAGGGAGGATTGCGGTGGAAGACGAAGGAGTAGTTGGACATGCCGTCGGCTATGGCGGATTTGCTCACTATCATCAGTATCACTTGTGCAGTCTGAGCTCCAACCATCCCCAACTACTCCTTCATTGAAGTTAACTTACGCTACACCAATTCCTTCCTTCCTTCACCTATAGCAGCAGCCAGCCAGTTTCATGCTTTTTATTGTTTATATTTATTTATCTACTTTTTCTAAACGAGTCGTCTCGACTTAGGTTGTTTAAAATTAAGTATCTTTTGCTAGTTTTATTTGAGCTTTTTGAACAGCTAGAGGTTTTTTTCCATATTTTTTTTTTTGGGTTTTTTGGGTCAAGTTTTAAGTAGAACAAATACATCGATTCACCTTATAGAACAATCCCTGATTTCTTGCAACTCATTACTTATGTCAAGACTGACCAGATTGTTTTTGAAAGACAATGGCTTTTTCGTTTGTAATACTCACAAGCCGATTATTAGGCCTAAATTTGATCTGCCCTAAATCGAGGTTTGATTTCCACGAAGTCTGGATGCCAGGATGTTCACAACAACATAATTATACATCTATTCAACATCTGCAAGTCAAGGTTTTATTAATGGTATTTATTCAATCTTTAATTTTAAACATTCGTTTTGTTCCAATCAAGATGAACATATCAATTAGGTTTAACTAGAACTATTTTAATATTATTCCCCCATAATTGGCTTCATATCATTATAACGCTATGATTTTTCCTTCATTTATCAACCTCACATCTTTGTTTTTCACTTTTTCTTTCACAACATAGGTATATATTATCATGCTATGAGTTTCTTTAATTAAAAGTTTGTATCATTTTCCAATTATTAGTTTTCAATTTGATTTTTTTACTTAATATTAGATGCAGAAGATGTGTATCGTAACTATTTCTACACATCATATGAGACAAAAAATTGGATTCTAAATGTTCCAGCTGATGAGAAACCTTATGCCGGGCTACATTTTAAAACCTGGGAATATGATGTTGACATGTGCAAGGCATACGCTGATAAAGTTGGTTTTGATGTAAGGAAGTTAACCACGACATTGTCAAAGGGTGTTATTTCTTTTAAGTATATTGTTTGTAGCAAAGCCAATAACCCATGCAACAAAAATGTGGATACCATGGACACGTTGATGTGTGCAAATTTATATATAAACATTAATAACTAATTCTATAATTTCAACACAAATAAAACGGATAACCTAACTAAGCTTCACACAAACGACAAGTGTACCGGTCGCGTAGCAGCACGGTCTAGTAAGTCCGAGTATCTATCACGAAGACACGTTAGGTGTGACTCAAATCACTAACCCTAACCAAGTCCTGCCTAAATAAGATATTTGTTTAACTTATATATCTAAACTAACTTAACTAACTTAACTAGCTGACTTAACTTAACTAACGGGGAAACTTAATGGCTTAACGAACTCTTATATATGATGAATGGGAACCACCTAGGTAAGGATCCTCAATGACTATCAATGATTCTTGGGTGTCAAGAAGCCTATGAAACCGGGTTCTAATGATAAACTAACTAGATAATGATAAGGATAAGTAGGTCCCCACGGTCAATTTTGCTAAAAACCCCTAAATATCTAGAAAGTAGAATAATGCATGGTTGATTCCCTAAGTACCCTAATGACTCACAACTTGGTCCATGTCTAAGTCACAAATCCCTCTAAGGCTCGTAGTCATAACAATCCTAAGGAATAAGGGGTAACTCAGTATTAAGAATCCTATTACTCAACTTACAAATTAACCTAATAAACGGCTAGAAAACCGCACGTGATCTCGCAATGGCTAATTAAATCAACTAGGCCAAAGAGAGAAACATACCCCCCTAATGTCTTGGTCTAACTAGAAGAGGGTGAACCACTGATCTAAACAACTTCAACCTCACAAACTCTATGGTGATATCTACCATAAAAAACCGAAAACACCAAGTATACAGTAAACATGCAACCCTAGACTAAACACAAAACTAATTCATGCAAAATAAGATCACACGGGGTTCAATAAGATCAAAACTAATCAATCACAACAGCAACCACATAATAAAATCACAAAATATGAACTTGATAATAGAAATTCAATCAAAGACTCATTAATCTCCCAAACCTAGGTAGTTCAACAAGTTTAGCTACTCATAATAATTAATAAATCAAAATAAATAGTAGAAAAACTCATCTCTAACAATACTTGAATGAAGAAAACAATGTCTAAAACTCAAAACCAAACACATAACAAACCATTAATGCTCAAAAATTTCGTCCAGCTTATGACTGCCCAAATCGTCTCCAACTCCAAAACTTGTGGCTCCTTCAGATTCTGCCCATCAACCCCAATAGGGTTATTTTTCTTTTTCTTTTTATAATATAATTTGCCATGCCCTCAAGCCTTTTACTCCAATAGCCGACCTAATTCCTCCTTTTAGGACCCCACGTATTATAGCTCCAGCCCACCTTAAATTAGTTCTCTTTGTGTTTTCTCTAGTCGGGTCCATCCAATGAGTTTAATCTCAACACCCCCAATTTGCTTTTAGTCATTTAGATCTCTTTATAAATTCATGTGTTGAGAACTAAAAATAATAATATAATAAGAATAATAGTTGCATCTATTTGTAACATTTTTTCCTTTTTTTTATGGATCTTATGACATATCTAAAACAATGACTTTAATTATCTTTAAAACCATTAAAACACTTTCATTAATGAAGTTAACTTTGAATTTCATTAGCAAAGTAAATAAACTGATTAATAGTTTCTTAGTTGATTTACTCGTCCATCTCAAGTTTATTATATATATTTTAGCTTGTTTGCACTATGATCAAATATATTTTAATAAAAATAACCCCAAAGATACTCAAAAGTATAAGAAATATTTATATAATAATTTGTATAATTTAGGTCATATCATCATCATCATCCTTTTCCATGTGACGCAACAAGAATATAAAGGTTACAGGTTGGTATGCATGTATCAGACCTAGAGTTCCATCAAGCTTTGTGGGGTTTGAGATATATAATTTCGTTGAGGCTCACAATCATGGACTTGTTAGTGATTATAATATGAACCTAACATGAGGAAGAAGACAATTACAAATTTTAGACAAGGAATATATTCAACGTCTTCAAACTATGGGTTTCGGTCCAACCGTTGCTCACCATGTGTTATCATCTATGAAGGGTGGCGAACATTTGGTCACGAGAACAAAGAACGATTTTAAGAACCATGGTCACAATGTTAGGTCTTGTGTTGCTTATGCGGATGCTCAAATGATTGTAGATAGGTTTAACCACAACATGAGTCATTTGAAGGATTTTTTTCTCAATACAAACCTGTCGACGGTGTGCTAAGGTCAATATTCTGGTCTGACGACATATCTAGAAGCAACTGCACTTTGTTCGGTGAAGTGTTAGCTTTCGACGCTACATACTCAACAAACAAGTCATGATCGTGGCATTATGTTATTGACACATTTATTGTCGTCTCGCTCTTTGTATTTAGTTTAGTAATTTGTAATATTCTAAGGACTAGTTTTGACAATAAAGAAAGTTCATTCTCTATGGAATGTATAGCGAATGAATAAAATTTTGGTTCCCTATTCGCCAAGTAATGTTAGCCAATGGGAGGTTAATGCATTATGCCATTCGCTAGGGGGATGTCTAGCGAATGGCGTAGAGAATGTGACTAATTCCCTAAGTCTGTTTATCGAATGAGTCATCGTCTATATATAGTTTGTAAACTATTACTAAATTAACATTCTTATTATTTGTTTAACTTTTCTCTCGTTACGCTGGCCAATCATTCTCTCAATACATACACATACACACCATAACCTTAATCGATTAACATCGATAATATCATAAGACTTGATCTTTCAATATATGAATCCTTATGAGCTCGTGATTCCTCTAGTGGTATCAGAGTTTTCTGGACGTTTAATTGGTCGATTCATTGATTAGATTAGGATTAACTGACTGTTTTTGAGATAAATTTGATTAAACGAACTGCAAGAACCTTGAATAAACTGAATATTAATCAATTAGGATAAATGAATTGATAATTGAAGTTGATTTGAATTAAGGATTGTTCACATGGATTTTGAATTAGGTTATGTTTGATTGAATTGAACTGAATTGTTCAGTTTGACCTGTTTGGATTTGAGCGGGAGTCTACAGTGGTTTGAATGTTAGTTTTAACTTTAATTAGTCAAATTGATCATATATTTGACATATTTGTGGTAATGATTTTGTTCGGAATTGGTTTGGATTGGTTGTGGTGTGATTGCGACAGTTGTGTGGATGTATTGGTATTGAATTTGTGTGGTTTTTGGTTTGGTGTTTTATATGGGTATTGATTTTGAAGTTTTGAGTTCATTCGTTAATTTTTTGAGCTTGGATGAGTTCATTCGCTAAGCTTGTGTTAGTTGGTTACAACTATTATAACGAATCATTCGCCAAGTTGTTAACCCATTCGTTATATGCATCATTCATTAAATCCATACACTATTATATCCATTCGCCACATTTTCATTCGTTCACTCTTTCGTTATACTGATTTGCCACATTCCCATTCGTTACAAGTCTTTCATTTTCTAAGATAATTCGCTAGACCGTACACTTCATTCTCTACTCTTCGTTATCAAATTCCTCATTCTCTACCCATTCATTTTCAAATTTCTAATTTTATTCACTTTTCATCCTTAGACTTTCATTTCTGACAAGTTAAACCCAAAACTTCAAGATGACAAACTATTATGCCATTGCTTCTCAGAACGCTCTCATGCAAACAATGCTTAACTACGATACTGAGATTGGTTCTCATGCAAAGACCTGAAGCTTAATAGTATTGACGATTTTCTCAGTTGGGACTTAAGATTCAGATATCATTTGGGGGTAATTGATGCGGATTGTTTAACAATGTTAGATAATACATATGTGAGACCAGTTATTGATGCTCTTGATATTGGTCATCTTCCCAAAGCTCCTGATGCAATGTCTGTTCCCGAGAAGAAAGCTTATGACATTAAAGTGAAGACATATTCCACTTTGACAATGGCTTTACCTGAACATATCTTTCATCAATTTAATCATATCAAAGTCTCTGCACCATTGTATGCTGCTTTAAAAGCAAGAAGTCTTGGAAATACTCTTGAAAGCAAAAAAGCCAATCCTAAAATTTCAGTATAAGAATTTCATTATCATACTTAATGAGACAGTTGGAGAAATGTTGATCAGGTAATGTCACTTATTGGCTAAGCTGAATCGGTTTGGTTTTCGTCATGATGAAGCAAATAGGATTGATAATTTGAAGGGTTCTCCTCCAAATTTATACGCAACTTATGTTCTTGTGTTAAATAATAATGGGTATTTCAATAACCCAAATCTCAAATGCATGGATTTTATTTAGAAATTATAGAAAAGAGAGTATGATTTAAAATGTCAAAGATCTTCTAAGACCAATCAAGATCCTACTTTATATGGTGGAGCACCTCCTACGGCAAGATTACTTTTACTCCTATCACAACATATTATACCCAGAAAGTTATGGGATTCTTCCACAAAAAGCTTTTACTGAACAACATGTATTTTCAAGCCCAACTTAGGAAAGTTCTAACTCTGTTTGATGTGTTGCAAAACACTTAGCGTTTTATCCCATTTTTGTGATGTGTTGCAAAACACATAGCGTTTTATCCCGTTTGTGTGTTTTATGCTTAAACGTTAACAATCATCAGTTGTTACTTGCATGAATTAAATGTTTTTGATTACTGTAGGTCCTGTGGTTGAAGAGCATGGAAAACGAGGTCTAAGAAGAGGAAACGAGGCTGAAAGGGGGATCGAATCAGAGTCGGTGTACGATACGATGTTAAACGAGTCGAAAAGCGAAAAACACGTGCTAACAGAGGCTGACCATGGCGCGTGACCAGGATATACTACATGGTCACGAGTGGCGGTGTGGTTGGGCTACTAGATTTGCCAAAAAACGCCTATTTTGTCTTTTATGGGCATTGTGGGCTTGTTTTAACCTAATTTATATTAGGAATGAGGTGTTTAAACATCTATAAAAAGGGTTTTAACCCTAACCACGAAATTACCATCATTCCAGCCGTAATAAATAAATATTGGACGAATTACCAAGGAGGAAAAGCTTCCAGTTTCAAGTTTCATCACCCGGTTGTCGGTTTTGAGTATTTTAACGATTGTGAGTTCGTTTTTGAGTTTTAGACATTCGACAAGTTGTAATCAGTTTCTAATGAACATGCTTATCATATTTATCTATTTTATCTGCTGCTCATTCATTATGCTTGGCTAAACTTGTTTGAATCGCCTAGGTTTGATGTTTAACTGTTGATTTATTAGTTTTCGAGTGTTAACCTTGTGTCTGATGGTTTAGTTATTGTAAAGTTCATAGTTTGTGATATTATTCCTTGAACCTTGCTACCATTGGATGAATTTTAGGTTGCATGAGCTCCGGGTAGTTGATTATTGCCTGAATTAGTTTCGTGTAGTCATTAATTGTTAGTTCGGTTAATACTGAGTGTGTTGATTGATTTTGGTAGACGTGTGCCATTAGGGTTTGTGGTTCATGAATCATTTAGGTCAGTAGGATCATCTTCTTTGAGTTGTACCAAGACCTTAGGGGTTAGCATATCTCTATGCTTTAGTTGATTTAGTTACCCGTTGCGAGACCACGTGCGGTTTTCTAGCTTTCGACTAGAATAGTTTGTAAGTTAAGTTATTTTTTCCTTATTAGTAAATTACCCATCTCTTACTAGGTTTATAATTAGCTTGAGCCTTAGCGAGGATTGTGATTTTGATACGGACCAGTAATAAATCATTAGGGTACGTAAATAAACAACCGTGATTAAAAGCTAAATAGACGTTGTTAGGGTTTTCTAGTAAAACTGAACGTGGGGACCCAGTTTCCTTGATTCCATCTATCTTAGTTCATCTTTAGAAGCCGGTTTCAAACACTTGTTAGCACCTGAACCATCCAATACTCGTTAATTCATCTTACATAGGTGATTTGTTTTCTAATTATCAATAAATCCCGTTAAGTTTCCAGTTAGCTTCGTTAAGTAAGCTAAGTTAAGTTAATTAGTCAAATTAGTTTAAAATAAATAAATAACAATAAAATCAATTAAAATATTATTCTTAGGTAAGTTTTAGTTAGGGTTCGGTAACAAAATCGTTTTCACGTGTCTTTGTTTTTGATACTCGGACTTCTTTGGTCTTTACTAGGTACGATCGATACACTTACCAGTCTTGTGAAGTTATGTTAGGTTAGTCCGTTTTAATTTAAAGCTTAGTTGCGAGTCATAATTTTCATAGTTACATTTTCTCACATCATTGTTCCTCCTCCCTCACCACCGAATGTCAACATGAAGGAAGCATAACAACACTTTGCTTTTACGGGAGCCTTCATGTCCTCATATGAACAATTGGTGGGCAGTAAAGTTTCTACTTGTGACTTAACTGATGAACATTATGACCAGATTAACTTTTATGATCTAGAACCGAGGGATCGCAAATGGAATATGGCCATGATAGTCAGAAATATTAAGAAGTTCATGGAAAGGACGGGGAATTATTTGCCAACAGTGAGAAAAAGGATAGTGTTTGATAAGCTGAAGGTAAAGTGTTATAATTGTCAGATATTTGGTCACTTTGCTAAATACTATGATAAGCCAAAGCGAGAGTATTCTCCCACTAACAATACTCAAGATAGAAACTCATCAAATAAGTATAACAACAATGAGTCGAAGGAGAATCCAAAGATAGCTTTGGAAAAACCAAAGTAAGGTGAGTTAAAGGCCATGATTGTTCAAGAAGAAATAGATTGGTTAAGAAGGGTGTTGGGAGAAACTTCAAGTGAACCACATCAAGCAAACATGGTTGTGATTGTTGAAACTGAAGAGAGTGGGTGTGATGAGATGAAGAAGGTTATTGAGGGAATTGAAGATTTTGAATATGAGTCAGAAGTGTCTTGTGAAGATCATAAGGAAATATTCCCGTGTATAGCAAAGATTGAAGAGGTTAATTCTAAATCTATTTCTCTTTCTTCCTCTGTGTTTTTGTGAGTTTAAGCTCATCAGATAGTGATAGTTCTGATGATTCTCATACTTTTGTATGTTCTCATTGTGATGTATCAAATTCTAAAATTAAAAAAAAATTCGCCATCATTATGAAACATTGATAATTGATCTTGCTAGGGTAAGAGTTAACTATCGGATAATGCTTGAAAGTGATAAGGATTATAAAAAAAAACTTGCGGCTTTTATCTGATAGTAATCATGATTTAAAAGATGAGATCTCTAACAAGCAGGAGATAATGAGACTTCAGTATGAGGAAACAATAAAAAAAACCACGGTTCATGAACTCGAAAGTGAGATATTGGAGTTAAAACACAAATTAAGTAAATTTAGAAACTCATCATTTTTACTAGACAAGGTCATTGAAGTAAATGGTAATAATCAAAAGGGTACTAAAACTAGTTTAGGATTTGTTGAAATTCCTCCTTCATTTAATCATAATTATACTAAAGTACTAAACATTAAGAATATAAAAGAAGTGGATATTCATTATCCATTGATAGTAGATCCTCCAGTTACTGTAAGTGTTAGGATTAAACACACACACGAACTGAACACAAACACGAAAGCCATAAATGAAAACGAGGATTTAATGTGGTATGGTCTAAACTGACCTACGTCCACGGTTGGCAACTATGTATTATTTATTAAGTAATGAATAATTACAGGTACATAGCTTTTTTTAAATAGAGACTAAACTAGGGTTTGTAAATTATTAAACAAGAAATCTAAAATGGGCTGGGTTTGGGCCTGGCTCCCACACCCGTCTCCTCTTGACTTCAAATAACAAACTGACCAAAGAAGGCCTACGAAACCCAAAGCTCTCCCACTCGGAGGTCTTGAGCACTCTTATATGCACTCATATCGTACTTCTCTAATATGAGCATTAACTTCTTCTAGTTGCCAAAAACTTCTCATTAATTAACCTGAAGGCCTGTTGAAGCTCCAATCACAACTAAAACTGCCCCTGAACAGTTCTCTGTCCTTATCAACTCCCACTGTCATGAATTATCGGATCCTAATATATCCCGAGAACAAACACTCTCCTTATCCAGCAAGTAATCCACTGGAGAGACTTTTACAGTTGGAATACTATTTTTCTTAATCCACTGTCGACATGGAATTTTAACTGAAACCCGACCTATTCTCCCACTGTCACGATGTCCTCTGACTGATTTAACCTTCCTAGCTCGTTCATCCTGAATCTTCACTTTGGCTTTGGGTTTGTTACTTGCAAAACAAACCTTCTTCTGGCCACTAGATTCTGTGAACCTGACTTTGTCTTTCATCTAAACTGGATCAACACCTTCCGGTGATACGTTGGCCATATATAACGATCACCTTATCTTCCCACGAGCAACCACGAGATTCCCTTTGAATACTTTCCACTTCCCATTCCCGAACTTAACATCGTGCCCCCGGTCATCCGACTGCCCAACTGAAATCAAACGTTTCTTCAAACTTGGAATAACCCTCATATATTTCAAAGTCTAAGAAGTACCGGCTGAAGTTATCAAAACAACATCTCCCATACCTGTAACCTCTAGAATATCATCATTCAAGTCGAACCTTTCCAAAATACCCAAACTTAAGATTATTCATCGTTTCACTACAATGAGTGACAGTAAATAGTGCAACAAAATCTATCACCCAAGCATCAACGTTACTCTCAACACTACAAACCAAAGCCCCATCACTACTGACCCCGTAATCAATGTCATATTTTGTAACGTTCACCTCTTTCTTACCAGTTAGACACTGATTCTTGAAGTTCCCTTTCTCTTTACAATTCCATCATTCAATATCTTTATGAGTCTTAGACTGACTCCTCTTCCTGTTCTCACTGCCACTTTTTGTGACAAACATATTGCCTGATGATTCACCTAGACTTTTGCGTCTTGAATCTTCTCCAAGAATCAAATCCCGAATCCCATTAAAGGTAATTTCTGTAAACGAACTACTAACCGCAGTCATTGTTTTGCGACCAACTATCGAGCAAAGAGGTTAATTACAATAGGCCTTGAACTTCATCGGCAAACTTAATGTCGACTGAACCTAAGCAGGAGAGGTTCGAATTAAGATTATTAGTACATGTTGTAACTGACCCACCCTCTTTCATTCTTGTTGTCACTAGTGTAAGAATAAATATAATATACATATATATATATATAAATATTTATATGACCATCATTATCATTTATATAATATTAGATCAAGATATTAATTATACCTTATTATATATTAGTTTGGTAATTGTTGATGGACCATGTTACATTTAATTAACTAATAAATGGTTTTTCCTTAAGTGTATGTAAAGAGAGATAAGTATTAACATCATAACTTAATCTTACACACATACAATTTTGTGTGCCTCCTATATTCTAAACCGGGTTCCTCTCAAGAACCCTTACACCATCCTTAAATATACATCCTAAAGGGGAACTCGATCAAGCTCACAATTATGTCGTCTACATCCTTCTCCGATGCGGTTACTACTCTCCATGCTATGACAGGTACACATATAATTATAGGTTTATCATATTATTAATGTTTTCCATTATCACCATGAGGAATTGATCAACATATGGTATCAAGAGCAATGTTGTTTAGTCGGTTCTTTATGGTTTTCCATTAAATCTGGATTTAAACATGAAGACTTGAATCTAAAGTCTTGATAAACCCTAGTTTTGATTTTATTATGCTTGCACTTATTGAAATAAGTTTACATATAAACTGTTTAAAACTGTTAGAACCCAATTTCATATTTAAAACTTGTTAAAAAGTTAGGGTTTTTCGGTGATGTTCTTCATGTTCATCATGGGTTTTTTTTCTAAAATAATACATATTTGGTTAAAATTCGGATTATGATTGTGTTTATTCCTAAAATAATTGGATAAACAAATCTCCAAAGATTTTTTGAAATTTGAATAATTATTAAGAATATAAATTTCAAAATTAAACAAATCTTAGAGATAAAATTAATCCCTAACAATTTGAACAAAAATATTATTACCTTTAATAATTTTTGGATTTTAACGCTTACCGATATATCTGTTAAACCGAGATCTCCTAAAAACGATATCTCAGAAAACTGAGATTTCATCAAAACCGAAATCTCATTAAAACCGAAATCTCATTAAAAACTGAAAACTTATTATAAACCGAGAACCCAATAAAAATCGAGAACTCAAGTGTTGACCGAGAACTCATAAGTGTTGACCGAGAACTCATAATTTGATCGAGAACTCATTATTAGAATCGAGAACTCATTACAAAATCAAAAACCGAAACTTTTTTAAACTAAACAGGTTATGGTTAACTAATTAAATGTTTTGTAAATACTTAAAACTAAAAACCTTTTACAAAACATAAAATCTTTACTTGAATGAATTTTAATGTATCACTTCTTCCCAAAGGTGATGTGTTACATCTACCCCTCATTCAAGTCTAATTGTAAAGCTTTGTTAATTTTGCCTACATGATTTAAATGTCTCATTTCTACCCAAAGGTTATGTGTTACATTTATATCTAGCAAAGTTAACTCGTGCATAATTAAAATAATTGTCTCGCTTCTGCCCAAAGGTGATGTGTTACAATTGTTTTGCACAAAAATACTTAAATAAATTTTAATTATGCCCAAAGGTGATTTATTTTTTGTTTAAGTAGAACTTTTAATTATAGTCTATTAGTTTGATGTTAATAATTGACATATCACATATTCAATAAAATATAATGATCCTCACATTAATTATCCTTCATTAATCTAATGATCATAAATTTTAATATGTATTATTTTAATATCCCATAACATTACTCACTATAATTTTCTTCTATAAATAACTATCTCATTCAAATCATCCACTCTAATCTTAAACCAAAATATGTTTTGCTTTATAAAGAGTTTCATTAACTTTTAGCGCTTCTCGTTTTTTTATTATCCTCAAGACATGACCATCTCATTGCTCCTTCTAATAATAGTAAAGAAGATACCTAGAGCATGAAAAATTGGATGAGTCAAACATAATGTCTCTTTTAATAATCAATAAACTCATGATATAAAATAGAGTTATCTGGATTTAATTTCTCCAAAAACTAATCTAATATCTATAAAATAATTAAAATAACTCCTAAGCTATATGTGTTTCTTTAAAATTCTAACTATAAGGTTAAGTGACATTATTGAATACATCATAATGTACAAAATCATGACCCATAAAATTAAAGTCACACATGAAAATAAGTATAATTTTCTAGTACATTACATACTAAAATTTTCAATAGTACAATTTGGTGCCTTAAGAATAAACTTTAACACTTAGAAGTACCAAAGTGAGTGTGTTAATCATGAACATATGTACAAGAAAAGAAATGTCTGGTACTGGAAAAATAAGATGTTGTTCAATGTAACAACTCAGGTTTAGCCCTTTCACATGGCAACGGTTTAGCCCTTTCTTTATGTTTGATTGTTTGTGTATGTGCTATGGTTTAACTGTTTATCTCACAGGAAAAGTTTGCATCTTTCTTTATATATTATATATACTATTACTGTTGTGTCTTAAACTGGTGTTTTACTCACTCAACATGTGTTGTTGATAAAAATATATTTTATACGCATTTGCAGGTTATCAGCTTGGTTGTTTAGCAAGATGAAGATCATGTAGAGATGCTTTTTAGGATACAAACTTAATTAATCATTGTTGTAATTTCGTTATACTTGATGTACTTAACAGTAATTGTATTACTTGAAATTATTAAATAGATATGGTCATTTATCAATTTTCATGATAGTAACCTTGAGAGCTGTGACAATCAGCTCACGCCCCGACATTTCCGCCTTAGGTTGGGGTGTGAAATTCAACTCATTACCACTAAAACCTAAAAGAGGATAATTCTAAGGTTCATAGACAAAATACAAGTATTACTTCCACCTTTAAGTTCTCTAAGGAGAAGTCTCATTCCAAAAATCTGTTATTAAATCAGGCATAAGAAACAAGGCTATCCATAATTTAAAAGAATATCTGGCTAAAATTGATAGTTGTACAATGTTAATGATATTTAAGTATGTTAATCCTTATATTCCTATTAAGACATGATTGGTTGAGTCTACTTCTATATGTTTACCCGAAATCAACAAATAACTAACATGAGTGTTAGTGACAAATTTAAATGTGAAGGTAATTAGAACCATGAAAAACTGTCTTCTAATTACGCTTTATGATACCACAAATATTCTAGAGATTAATCAGAATTTAGTATCAATACTTAAGTTGCATTATGACAGTTATGAGGTTTGTATAGCCAACATAAAGTCACTCTTACCTTAAACTCTCATATTATGTGTTATCAATATATGAATTGAAACATTTATAAAATAGAACTAGATGATACGATATACTTTCACAACTTTTGTTATCATGCAAATAAAAATTTGACAAAAGACAAATGAGACCTATAAAATTCATACATTAAAACCAAATTTCATGAGAAATCGTGAGATGGTTGATGAGGGTGATTTTTCATAATGTCATTCTTAGTGATTTTAAATCATGTGTTAGATACCCTAAACATTAGTTGGCTTAAAAAATATGGGTCCACCAGAAGTTATATTTCACTTACATTCGTGGAACTTATTCAAACACAATATTCAGACATAATTCTTTATCATTTAGAAGGCTATTTACTTGTATCTAATATGTCTTCTATGGTCCACGAGCTTAAAGAGATCCATTCATATATACTTAATACAGTTTCTTCTAAACATGTCCCTAAGTTTACTATGACATATGGACGTTAATGACATCAAATAAAGTCTAACATATATATAACAGCTTCCCACGTCACGTACATCATTGAAACTTCTGTTGTATTTTTTTCTAGAGATATTAAAGATCAGTGGGAGCCTTAAGTGTCTCAATCATAACTTACAAGATTTGCAAGAGGCAGGGGAGTGAAAGCTTGAAATGATCTCAATTACACATCTTGTACAAGACATTTCTCCATCACAACACTATTCCATAAATACTTATCTCTTTATAATTTACTACTACTCTTACAAAAGTTTCATTGTTGCTTAAACTTGGGCAAATTTAGATTTCTTACTAAACTAATCCTCACCAAGAGAAACTGCAATAACTTATATTATTAACTTGTTTCTCTATTAGAATCTATTGGTTTTTAAATATTGACCCTAAGCATGCTAATTTCCTAAAGTTTCTAAGGTCAGTGGGAGCAGTAAAAGTCCTTATAATAACTTGACAAAAGTACAAGAGGCAGGGGAAAGAGAGTCATCAAATTTTACTCTAGTTTAACTCCAATTACACCTCTTGTACACCATAGAATTATAGCAACTTAACCAAGAGCGAATTCATAAAACAAAAACTTCTGATAAACTCAATAATCAACTCAGGAGGTCGTCTAGGTTTTATAACCAACTAACTTTGATGATTATGTAACCTCCTTAACAAAAGTTGAAATGGATGCTGGGAAGTTTAATGATCATACCTCTTCTAATTAAACCATTAATATCAATCAATCTTCTGAATCAAATAAAGCTATTATTAGCAAAAATGACTCCATAAGTCAGAATAACATTTGAGATTTAGTTTAATCACCTAACAGTGTTCATAACTAAACTAAATCCAATAAAAAAGTTAAGACACTAAGAAGCACGATTGATTGTGAAAGGTTATATTCAAAGAGAAACCAATTATCAAAGAATCTTCTTACCTATATTACAAAAGATTTCTTTAAGAATCACTACTGTTCTAGTAGCTTATAATAGTTAAGAGCTATACTAGATGAACATTAAAACAAAATTTCAACCGGCTTACATATTTATATGTTCATAAAACAAACCTAAAAGTTATAAACTAAAGGTTAAAAAACATTTTGTCTCTAAGTCAATAAAATCCATCTATGGGTTAATGCAAACATCAAAATGTGATAAAATCTTTATACAATTATTTTCATAAAAAACCAAGTGAATTAATACACCTACCTCAAGATGAGTGGGAGAAACTAAAAACAAACCTGTCCTTAATAGATGACATTCATTTGACAAGTATATGTTACATAAGTCAAAGCGTTGTTTGTACATACTTTGATATGATAGATCTCATAGATATCCCTTATGTAATAGATATCATAACATTCTGAGATAAACCCAAAGAGACATTAGTTTTGCTCTATAAGTTTTACCTTATATGGGTTCTTACACATGTAACAAAAAATATTGCTCTATTTTAGAGGATAATAGGATCATTGAGATTATTACCTTATGCTTCATTAAGTAGAAGACCTATGTAGGTTCAAGTCTATACTCGTTCAGATATTACTCAAAATTGCAACACACTAGATATGTCTAGATTAATGTGAAGCATTTAAAATAGTATTAAAATATCTTTAAAAGAAACGACGGACTATAACTTAAAAAAAGAAGTGGGAATTCAAACCGGTAGATTACTGTAAACTTTGTCATATTCAGAGATAAGAAAATGTAATTTTCGGGATATATTCTTATGTCAGTAGTTAAATCTATATCATGGAGGATTCATAATGAACTGATAACAACAACCTAAGTCATAATGACATAATATGTTAATTAAGTACAATGTTGTTGTCAATAAATTTTCTTGAATATTTATTAGTGGACTCACAAGTTTTTATTGAACTCCATATAAATTTTATAATGAATACTTATTGTGATAAAGTCAACTACCATGTTTTCTCAAACAATAACAGTTTGAGAGGTGCTGCATTAAATTTTGATAGGAAATTAATTATTCATTTATGAACGAATTGAGGAATCTAAAATTTTCATATCTATCACATTCATGATATGCTTAAGGATCCTATAACTAAAGGTCTATTACCCATAAATATTATAAAAGAGCTTATAATCATGAGGGGTTTATTGATGACTATGTACAACTGCATATCGTACTATGAATGATTAACTATTAATTTTTCTCATCAGTTCTGAGTTTGTATGTCTCTTAATATGTTCTGCATGCGTAATGGCATATAGGTAAATTATTATACAAATAAAACGTTTGAAGGGCTTATTTGAAAATTTTGATCATAACTACTTATGTTTTACATAAGGACTGCAATATAATTAATGTGGGTCTTAAGCTGATGTTCAATTCAGTGACTATATTTCTCTGCTCCAGTTTGGGTTTAAAGCTAAAATGAGTATTAACTTTTGATCAGACTAATATAATACTCATAATAAATGATTATTTAGCCAAGTAGGAGAATGTAAGAATATATATATATATATATATATATATATATATATATATATTTATATGGCCATCATTATCATTTATATAATACTAGATCAAGATATTAATTATACCTATTATATATTAGTTTGATAATTGTTGATTAGCCACATTACCTTTAATTAACTAATAAATGGTTTCACCTTAGGTGCTTATAAAGAGAGATAAATATTAACATTATAACCTAATCTCACACACATACAATTTTGTGTGCCTCCTCTCTTCTAAACCGGGTTCCTCTCAAGAACCCTAACACCATCCTTAACTATACATCCTATAGGGAACTCAATCAAGCTGACAACTATGTCATCTGCATCCTTCTCCGATGCGGTTACTACTCTCCATGCTATAACAGGTACACATATAATTGAGGGTTTATCATATTATTCATGTTTTCCATTATCACCATGAGGAATTGATCAACAACTAGCTCTCTAATAAGATAGACCTTATTCACTGCCGAAGGCTTCTCATACATGTTGGATAGTGCCTCCATCATACCACGGGTTGTGGTTTCTTTCATGATGTTAAACGCGACATCTTCCGAAAACAAAAGTGCAACCAAGGCCTAACTTTCTTTTCTAACTTCTTCCACTCTACTTCTGACAACTTTTCTGATTTTTCATCCTCAAGCACTACATCTAAGTCTTTATGACAAAGTAGTGCCTCAATATGCATCTTCCACCAACCGAAATTCTGCCCGTCAAACTTCTGTATCGAAACATTTCCGTCTTCTTCCATGACAATGACGTAAACGAAAACTTGGATAAAAAAAATTACAAACACACAATGACACGTGCATGAACTTAACGGCTGCGCACCAAACTCTTATAAATAACGGCTATTCTACTAAAATCTGTTAAACAATCAACCTATTTAAACCACAACGAAATAACGAACTAAAAATCATAAGCTGAAACAATAAAACCTGGCAAACGAGGTTGGCATTGGTTCTCCGTTTCTTTAAACAATTTCTTCTGATTTTACGACTGTTCTTTAACAAAATAGGATCTTGATTCAACAATTCTTGACACGTAATTTGCATAATAGGGTCTCAACAAAATAAAAAAGTAATTTCTTTTTTAATCTGCCAAAATTAAATCTTGGCTTTGAACAAAGCCCACCACCTACTTCTCTTTGCATTAAGACCCAATAATAAACAAAAATATTATTTTATAAACCTTGGCTTCATGCCCATGATCACGAGCCAATTAAAAAAAAAAGAAACAATGGTCACGTCCCTTTCCTGTCAAACGGTGGTGATATCGTAACAAAAACTCACATGCGGCAACAGCTTGGATACACGGTGGTGATGCTATGACTAATTTCTTTCAGAAAAATAATAGAACCTGAAACTAACCACTGCAATCTTCGACGACGAGCGTGACAGCCGATTGTGATGCTATGGCTAATTTCTATCAGTTCAAAAACTTTAAATTTTTAAAGGGAGAATCCTTCGAGCAGATGTTGACTACGTTTTGTCATCTTAGTGCTGAAATGACTAAGTTGAAGTTGGAACCTAATCAATTTGATCAAATTGACACAGTTACGAATCCATTACCAAGTTCATATTCTACTTTCTTGTTGGTATTGAAAGAGAATAATTTCTTCAAGAATGATGGTCTTACTGCATTGGATTTTATGCAAAAGATTGAAGAGAGAGAGAGAGAGAGAGAGAGTATGACTTGAAGTGTCAAATTTCATCCCAACATAATCAAGATCCTACTCTTTATGGTGGTTATCTTCCGATTAGTAGCAGCTTAGTTCCTATTTCTAATTTATATTCACAGAATAATCAAGAAATTCCACAAACAGGTGATCCCATGCCTAATGTTTGTTTTTTTTGGCATCTGGTTCAAACAACTCATCTACTGGTTCAAGTAATTCTTCTGCGTCTCAACGACCACAAGTTAATATGAAAGAGGCAGAACAACATTTTTCTTTCTTAAGTGAGTTCATGATGTCTTATGAACAATTGGTGGGTGGTAAGATTGCTACTAGTGAGTTAACTGGCGAAGGTTATGACCATATTGACCCAGATGATTTGGAACTAATGGATTTAAAGTGGAATATGGCAATGATAGTGAGGAAACTAAAGAAATTTATGCAGAAAACAGGGAAAGACCTGCCTACTTTGAAAAAAAGAGTTGGGCTCGATAAATTAAAGGTTCGATGTTACAATTTTTAAGATTATGTACATTTTGCTAAAGAGTGTGACAAGCCGAAGAAAGAGTACTTGGGACCCCGTAATCAAGATAGAATTTCTGGTAAGATGTATTTTGAATCAAAGGAGAAGAATTATAGGGTTGAACTAGTGAAAACTGGTAGGTCACAAGATTTAGTTGCTGCTGATGGTATCGACTGGAATCAAAGGCTATTAGGAAACTCTTCTTATGGTAATCAAGTGAACCTGGCCATGTTTGAGACAGTTAAACATTTTCAAGATACAAGCGTTGATGGATTGACTGCAGATAGTGTCGAGTCAGAAACTAAATCTGATTATGATGTTACTAGCCAAGAGCCTCAAAATTCTTTTGCTTACATGGCTAAGATCGAGGAGGTTAAGCCTAATCTTGTTATTGTTGAACCTGTTAATGTAATATATAAAATTGTGAATGAATCTGAGAGTTCATCATGTTCTCAATGTGATGAATATAAGTCTAAGTTTGACTTGATTCATAATCACAATGAGACTTTGATGAAAGCCTTAGCTATAGTTCGTGATAACTATCGGCAAGCCTATGATCTTGAACAAAAATCTAAAGTTAGAAATAAGGGATTGTAAAATAGT
The DNA here is from genome assembly GCF_021521415.1 of Bidens hawaiensis. NCBI lineage: Eukaryota > Viridiplantae > Streptophyta > Magnoliopsida > Asterales > Asteraceae > Bidens > Bidens hawaiensis. The sequence goes on from NW_027496133.1 coordinate 62,172, forward strand.
AATCATGATTTGAAGGTTGAGCTTTCAGGAAACTTGTTAATTATTGATCGATAGTTTCAGGTTATCTTAAAATCAAAAACTAAGAAAACTGAACTCGAGAATTAGGTACTTGAGTTGAAAAACAAACTTGGAAACTTTAGAAATTATTCATTTCTATTAAATGAGATAATTGAAATATCTGCTAAACAGAAAGGATCTAAAAATGACCTAGGATTTATTGAGCTTCCTCCACTGTTTCATAATGCTTATTCAAATAATCCATTTTCTGGAAAAAAAGAAAAAGTTGTTATTGACAGTCCTTTGACTGTTGATCCTCCAAAAATGGTTGAACCTATTCAATGCGGAGAAACCAAAAAAAAATCAAACAATAAAAACCAGTTTTTCAAGTCTCAACTCAAGAAACTCATGTTCGAAGCAACAAAGTTTTTGTCGAATATGTTGATGAGGTGGTTATTGAAGGTGTGTTTGAACCCAAGGTGGTACAAAAAGAATAGAACATTCCTCGTTCTAACCACATTCTTTGTGAACCACATGAAGTTGAAGAAGTTGTGTATGGGTCAAACATATCTAATGTAAGCAACAAGAAATCAGAAAAACCGAGTATTTCTGATGTGGGTTTGATGAAATTCATTAATCTGTATGTGGGAAAACTAAAAACTGGAAGAGTTTTTAAATTAAAAGGTGTGGATATGGTTTTTGATAAAAAATACATTCCATTGAACTTACTCAAACCTGAGTTGATTAGGCGTGTCTTTCAAAATGAAACATCAAGTTTAAACGACATTGAAAAGATTTTGAAAAATCCAAGTCGTTGAACAAACCAATTTCTAAATCTAATGTAAAACCGCAAGTCAACTTTGTGAAACCTATTAAGTTTGTCAATTAACTGGAACTGATACTTTACAAAATTTCTCAAATTGTTCAAATCTTGAATTTTATAAGAAAAAAACGTTATGTTCACTTTGAAGATTCTAAAGTATCGGTTGCATATTTTCAACATCACGTTTCACATGCTAGTGTTAACTCACCACACATCTTTGTGGACATGAGAACTTGTTTCTCATGTGGTGAATATGGTCATGTTGAACATCAATGTGGAACTAGGGAGAACAAGACTGAAAAGTCATTAACCATGGAACAATCACCTAAGGTTCCTTTGTTTAAACAAATCTTGAAAAGACAACCAACACAAGTTAAACTTGATGATACACATATCATGTTTCATGATGTGAACCCACGTTAGGTGGTTCATATTAATGTAAACATGATTAATGTAAAGAAAAAATCGTTTGAACCCGTTCAACTAATATGTCAAAATCAGAATTCAAATGTGATTAATGGTGCTTATCTTTGCATAAAGTCAAAGAAATCAATGACATATGCTTGGGTAGCCTTTTTGAACTAATCATTTACTTTGGTTGTGCAGAGTTCATCCAAGAATATTTCTGGTGATAAATGGATAATGGATAGTGGATGTTCTCGACACATAACTGGCAACCTTAATCTTCTTTCGAATGTCAATGATATTCAAGAAGGGTATGTAGCGTTTGCTGGTAAGCAAGGTGGAATGATTACAAAGGAATGTGAAGTTTCAAATGGTAATATTGCATTTGAAAGGGTTATTGTGATATAGTGGATCACAATTTGCTAAGTGTGTCACAAATTTGTGATAAGAAGTTTATCACTTTTCAAGATTGAATCAAGATATGGTGTTACTCTCTATGAAAGTTCTAAACTAAGGAAACAATTTTTGTTTTTAACCAAGCAGTGTGCGAACCTACTTTAGCTCTTTCTCAAAAAGATATTAAGAGGGGTTTAGCCTATTACACAATTTCTCATTGGGTTATATGATGTTAGCTTTAGGTATGGGTCTTATCTCAGTGCTTTATTTAATTTTATACTCATGCTTACTCTAAAGCATTATTGTTTTAATATTGGGATCCGTTATTCACTCAATGCAAACTCTTATCGGATATTGTCCAAAAAAAAGTCTGAATATGATGCTTATGGGAGGTTTAACAAAACATGTACCAACTAATAAAAATTATTTTTATTAGGTACATTTTCTCTTTGTGGTATTCCACCCCTTGCGTGCGCAAGGTGCACTAAACTTCTTCAATCCTCGGTCAACCAAATGCAACAGATGAATGATAAAATATGGGACAAAATTCCTTTAGAATATTCCTACAACAGTAAGTCCGCCATAATCCAAGATTTTATTGGATACAAGATACCCGATAAAATCACAATAACTCCACTGATAGGGATTAGAAATAACGGTTCGGGTCATGACTCCTGTAACCAAAAAGGTTCTGTAAAAAATGTAATAAAGATGTCCGGGGTCATAACTCCCATAACCATGAAAAAATTATGGAAGTAAAGGAATGCACGCGAAAAGAGAAAAAGCAAAGGAGAAAATAAAGGGACCAAATGAGAAAATATAAAGCAGCAATGATGGCCAAACAAGCTACGGAATATGCGGAAAGAGACGAGACCGGTGACATGTCTGAAAGGGATACATCCGAAGATTCTGATGAAAGCCATGATGCCGAATCGAGTTCTGATGAATAAAAGTTTTTTGGTTTTCTTTATTTTCTTTTAACTTCAAAGGAACTTAACATGTCTTTTTATCATTTTTCGTTTTTATTCAAAGGTGCTTTTCACTATCTTATCCTACATTTCTTTCTTTAAATAGTTGTGTACCATTTTCATGAATAGATAAGCATGTGGCCAACTACAAATTGTCCTTATCTATTACATCTAGCTTATGTATGTGTGTCTCGGTCTCAACCGATTCGTGAACATGTATATCTCTCATTATCTACGTATGTGTCTCGATTACCACTGCTGCATGAACACCTGTGTTTTAACAATGAATAACTGACACAAGAACCAACATGTTTAACAATATACACACACACACATAGTATGCATATATACCCATTTAATAATCTGTTTGTATGTACCTGTCTATATACATTGTTTTGAATTCAGGTGTCTCTGTTTCTATCTAGTTGTCTACGTATGTACCTGACATTTTTATAAACTTCCTAGGTTAGTTCTTATAAATGTATGTACCGATGTTTTATTGGTATGTATATTTATTTGTGATTATCTATGAATGCACATCTTCGGTATCTGCCAATCTATGCAGTAACGTATTCGGTAAAATAGTCGGGATTGCGGTGAGCATGTATGTACGCATACATATTTTTCTATGCTTGCTTCATTTATAGGGGATTTTATGTCGGTATTATGTTTCGTCGGTATATATGCGTTTCTTTTATGTAAGTGGGTCTTTCTGTAGGTACGCATGTATGTACGCATGCATCTACGTGTGCAGGTATGTGCATACATATGAATGTATGTGTATGCGTGTATGCAGGTATGTACGTACGTATGTATGTATGCACACGCGGGTATGAACGAACTCACACGGGTACGTATGCACCTTCATTCATGGGTACGTACGTCCGTAGGTAAGTAGGAGAACATGTACGTACACACATTTGCACTATCGCATGTAGGTAACTAGGAGAACACGTATGTACGTAGTTATTTTCGTACACACACGTGGGTATGTCTGTAGCTATCTATGTACATATGTATGCTTGTTTGTACGCATGTTAGTCCCACTTCGGTGTGCATAGGTGTCTGTCTTTACGTATGTTGGTTCTACTTATATCTACGCCTGTGCCAGCTCATTTTTTTATCCAGGCACGTGGTGCGTACGAAAGTGGGTTTGCAGGTATGTACTAACGCATTTGCACGCCTCTCGGTAGGTTGGCACGTATCCTGGGTAATGTCTATCTATGTTATGTATGTGCTTAGGTGCGTATGTTTGGCTATATGCACGCACACATCAATTTAAGCATAAATAGACATCAACATACAAACACTTGTCAAATCAGTGTCACAATAATGAATTTCTTCATACGTATGAATATATGAGATTTGTAAGCTGCTATCTTGTTATGTACTTATGTATGGATGTATACTATGTCTTAACGTTATTATCTATTTTGGATGTATTTTGGTCATTACACATTCAAGACAAGTTTTTTTCCTACCCACGCTCCTAGTGTTATACATACAAGCAACTTTATTTTAACACACAACATTAAAGTTAATCCAGATTTCATTACTAAGTATATCAAAATCATTCTCCCATATGAGTGTTATGTCAGTTACTTTTTGACATGCATCCATTTAATTGCAAACACATGTACACATAACTGCTAACATTAGCATATAATAACACAAAACAATTAGATACTAATGGCAACATCAAACCATACTTATTAGTCCACTGACCCACTGAACAACTACATTTGATAAAACATAAAATTGTTTTTAATATGTAAACTTCATAATCAAGCTTAATTCTCATTACGTTAACCAACCACAAAACCAGGTCATCAAAACCCAACCTTGATACATGTGTGAAACACCATATAAAACCAAATCATCATATCTTAACTGCTTATCTAGCCAAAACAAAGCATATTCAAATGTATAACTAAAATGAACTTAAGTTTGGAGACCATAAACCATTAAACTATATTACTAGCCCTCAAGTAGACATTCATCATTCGTTCATGAGAGCTTCCATGATATTCCTTTTATGGGTGTTTATGCCAGATAGCAGAATCTTGGTTGTGTACTTCATCCGTAAGCTGAATAACACCTTTTTATTCTTCAATGACACATCCCCTAGGCCACAATAGTAGTTTACCTCCCCCCCCCCCATTGAGTGTCTCCATATACTTCATGGTAAACAACCTAGACTCTTCATAATCCTTTTTGGTACACTTTAATTTCAGCCACTTTGGTACTACCTCCTCCATTGCAATTGCCTTTGGATGATCAACAATTTGTAGGTAACTCACAATAAACTCTTTATGCATCCAACACACATCAATTACTTTACAATTTGAAACTTTATCATCATACTTTAAGAAAACATAAAAACACTTGTACTCGATTCAAAACTACTAACCGGTTCCATGACCGTACACGTTTAAAAATAAAAATACTCTTCATTCGACTTCTTCTTGGCTCTCGACCGTCGTTTGTTTGTTGATTTATCAACACTATCTAACACATCAATTGCTAGATTTTACACATCAAAACACACCAAATAGTAGTGATCAACAGACATAATCGGGATTACAATAAGTTCATATGGTCTTAAATTTAATTTTGTCCCATCATTGTTCACTACGTGCCTAATAATCTGCTTCAGCATGCCAACAGCCGATGTGAATGTGACATCTTTAAATATAATCAGATTGTCATTCTGTAAATTTAAAAAATACAAAATCATTAACATGGTTAAATTACTTAGTCTGTGCAAACATTATTCCAAAACATAGCTTACACTGACATTTTACGTACCGTACAACAACTCCAAATTTTTAAGACACGTTCCATATTCCCTACACAACACTTTCAACTAGAACCTATCTATTGGTCACTTAGATACCCATCACAAATGTGGCTCTAACCGATACTCAACAATCAACCACGTGTACTATCAACTAATGCCCATGGTAAACCAACCCAACATAAACTACTAGTACACATGCATACATCCTATATGATACATAACACTAAAATGACTTACAAGCTCAATGGGTCCAGGAAACAACTGATACAGTGACGAATCACTCCTATTCGCCTCCCCATCATTCAATACCACGGAGAAACATGAGATGACGTTGCTACTAATCATCATGCTCGCCTGCAGGGTTTCAAATGTACCTCATATCCCTAATAGTCCATCATCAGTAAAAAAACATGTTCCCTTCAAAGAAACAAAAGTGTGTGACAACTATTAACGCTAACATATTAAATAAATGTGCATTCTAACAAAAACAACTTGCGTTTTAGGACCGCCAGTCCTATGAATATATCTCTACACTAATGTTTCATCGTTTTCTTCTTTACTCGTAATGTCTACTGGCCTCTACATATATGGCGATCTAATCCAGTAGCTCTGACGTATTTCTGTTTTCTCCCTTTTAATACCTTTACCTTTTATGTTCAACCTTCTTGACAACACACTCAAGAGTGTGTGCTGGTCATCGCTATATATCCCTTCGTTATATTCATTTGTTGGTGTCCTCAACTCAAAAACCCCAAATTTTGTATCACCTGGAACTGTGGTTGAGGTTGGTGTCTTCAACACAGATCCTTCAAAGACTTATTTTAATCCCAAACTAAATGAAGGCTCAACAAAATATGCTTTACTTTCATGTATCACATCTATCAATTCCTTTCCACTACTACTTCCACATACGTTTCCGCCTCCACTCCCACCTTGTTGGGTCTAATGGAATGATTGAAGTCTTCTTAACCTCCTTATATTTGTCTAAGTATGGTGCTCAAGCTAGTTCAAGCACTCCGAGCAAGGCAAATACTTCCTCGAGCAAGATATAATTTCTTCATTATATCTTCTAAGTGTTAGTTTTGATAACACCACTTAATCGAGCAAGGTTGCCTATTTTCAAGCATGGTTTACTATCGAGCAAATCCTTGATTAACACTTAGCTTAAACTGAGTTCACGAGGAACTTAGTGGGTCAAGCAAGGTATTCAATAATATTGAATCTCAAATATGCTGGTAAGGAGTTTATGGAATTTCTCTACGTATTACTCTTAGCATGATTCAACTTTAAGCAAGTCTACAGTACCCGAGCATAATTAGATTGTTCAAATAATACTAAGCCAATGATGAAGAGGTTTGATCAAAGAACTTATTTGCTCATAGGATCTATCCGAACAAAGTTTGGTGTGATCATGAAGATGAAGTCTGCTTGAGAGGAATATTTTCACTATGAAAATATTCTAAGTAAGAGCCTGCTCGAAGTAATGTCTCGTGCACACTCGAAGATTACAAGGTATAATGAGCTCTACTCGTCGATGAATATGTCTGCTCGAAGACCTGTTTTTAAACTTGTACCTTGTTTTAGAATGTTTTGTAATGATTAGGGTTTCAATAAGGTAGTGAGGTGTGCCTATAAATAGAATGATTAGGTCTAAATTTATTGGACGCCCCTCTTACACCTTTGACAGCCGACACACTAGAATATTTGTCAGCCATCATACATTCTAAAACCCTAAAGTTTCCGTGTATTTAGTTGAATATTAATGATAATGGAATTAGTTTTAGTTTAATTTTTTATGTTCTTCAGTCACTTACTATAATTAGCAACTTATTGTTTGTTGTTGATTCTGCCAACAACATTCTAGGGGTTTTTCATAAATTGTGTTTCATGTTCTTGTCTGATTCTAGTAATCACGAAAGCTAGTCCTAACAAGCGGTATTATAACCGTGGAGCTAATATAAAAACAATCGAGTTTTTGTTTTAGGGCCTGCTTAGTTCATGGATTTCATAGGAATTGGAATTGGAAACAATTCCATTCAAAATTGTGTTTGGTTAGTATATTAAGGATTGGAATGAGAAATCTTTCTTTCATTTAATGAAATTCACATTCCTTCAATATACCATAGAATTATAAACTTTCCAATGGAATGTCCAAAGATTATAAGAACACCCTGAAAATTCGTATCCAAAATTGATTAAAATCGAATCTTCATTCAAAGTGTATACCCAGAAATTAGATGTAGATGACTTCCAACATCGTAAAACACACATTGGTCTATAATCAAATCTAAGAAAACGAAATATAGATGACGAAGCTTCATCGGAACTCAAGTTCAACATAAAACAAAAAAACTAAAGTTCCAGAAATCAAATTCTATGTAGCAAAAACAAAAAATAATAAAATCCTTCAATGAATGAAGCGTTAAACATGATTCGTAAATATACAGAAAAGGGGATTAATTAGAAAGAAGGTGATGAGGGTAATTTAGTCATTTAATTTTTTTAACATTTCAATTCCATTATTAAATTTACAAACCAAACATCACAATAATTTTTAAGAGATTCTATTCCAATTCAAATTCTAAGATTGAAATTCAATCACAAACCATTATGTGAGCCAAACGACATCTTAGTGTTTCGACTTTAGATTTGTGTGATTTGAGCTGAATATATGAAGAATTGAAGATGATGACGTCAGCTGAACACTGCTCCATTGGAGAGTGACGTCACCTTATCAGATTTCTCATTTTTGTGTTAGATTTGCAAAGTATTGAGGTTTAAAAGTATTATAATCCTATATTTGCATCTTGTTTGATTATTATTTTGTCTGGATCTTGGTTAAAATCCATTCGAAATTTTCTGTTGACTTAGATCTGACATTTCTAAGCCAGATCCACAAGTTTTAAGTAAATTTTAGCAACATATTAAAGTTTTCAGTAATTGTTAAGGATAAACTTTTATCAAAATTTAGAATCAAAAATACAAAAATATTTTCTAAGTTCTTGTAAAAATTTCCAAAAATAAACAAAATAAATGGACATGGATTAGGAAGTTTCTACTAACAAAATTCCAAAGTTAGTTGGATAGGGAAATTATACCAAATGGAAGGTGATGTTTGAAGTTGTAGTAATTACAATGACCCTGATATGTGGTTGTCAATCAAAGAGGGTCCATATGTTCCTACAACTAGTATAAATTCAAACCAAGCTGTAGAGAGACAAATGAAGAGAATGGATGATAAGGCTTTGTCTATGTTGAAACTTGGGTTATCATGGGAAATTTTAACAAGTGTTCAACATCACACATTTGCTAAAGCTATGCATGATGTTGTGATAGACATGCTTGAGGGTAACACTGAGCTTAAAGAGATTAAGAAAGACATATTGAAACAACAAATTGACAGATTCAAGTTCAGAGATGTGAAAGTTTGAAATCACTTCTCCAAATATTTGTGACTATTGTAAATGAAACTAGGATAACAGACTCGCAGATTACTGATAATGATTAAAACAAGAAATTGTTGTCATCTTTATATGGTGAGTGGTACACAACAGCAAAATTCATCAAAGAGAAAGCTAACTTCCCAAACCTGAAGTTAGATGTTGTTATATCATTTTAGCGAGCAGCTGAACATAAAATGATTACAAATCTAATGATAAAGGAAGATAAACCAATCTTTCCATTTTCAAATGATTTAATTGCTCCAATGAGAAACTTGAGCACAAGACCTCAACAACAAATTCCAATCATAGAAGAACCAAATGAATGTGTTGATTCACCAAGAGCTTTCCATGTTACATCAGCATCTACTTCTAGTCAGGCACGTCAACCTAGTTCAATGTGAAAATGATTGAGGATGGTGATGCTTCATCAGTTTCTAGTGGGCAAGCTCCTTTTACTCCAAATTCTACATCTCAAAGAAATAAGTACCAATCACTTTTCTCGATGTTTATAGATTCTTACATTGCTTTTGTTGCTATGAATTTAATTCATACAAGTGTGGTACAACAAGATCTAGAATATATATGTGTTGATGATCCTAAAGATATGGATTTAAAATGACAAGCTACCATGTTAGCTGTGAGAAGCAAAAGGTTGTACACCAGAACAGGAAGGTCAAGTTTTTCAGGACCAAATTAAAGAATTGGTTTTAACAAATCAAAAGCCATATGTTACAATTGTTAACAACCAGATCACTTTGCAAGGGAATGCAATATTCCTAGACAATTTCAAAATTGAGGACAAGTGAACCAGAATTAGTTTTATCAGAACCAAAACCAAACCAACTTAAATCAACAAAGAAACCAATATGTAACGATTCCGGCAAAATCAGATATACCCTAACCGGTATATACTATTTATGTGTTATTTAACAATGAATATGTGAATTATAATGCGTTTATACGAGTATGTATGATTCATAGTACGGATTATACTCGATTATACAGTTAATCGTATTGGAAGTACGATTAACCGATTAACGGTTATTGAAGCCCGAACGAATCGAAGATTACATTATAGACGAGATATATGATATTTAGTGATGTTTACGAAGTATTAAAGCTTCGGGATAAGTGAATTAAAGCACAGAAAAAGATATTTCGATTTAATGGTACGTCGGTACGTTAAACGAAACCTTTAATACCAAACCAAGCAACAGACGATCGATCAAGCCGAAAAAGATGCGCAATTATTAATAATATGATGTTTTAAGTTAATAAATGTCATGGTTTAAGTTTTTAAAGTTTTTAAATCGGTTTTATATAAATTTCATTTTTTTAAGCCGAAAACGACCGTTTTAGCCTCGTTTTAAGCCGAATTAAACATTTAACCGAAAAACGAACTGAACCAGATTATCCAAAACATTATCCGGATTTCCAAAATCTAAACATGTGGCTAGAAATGGAAAGGTGGGTCCCACCCCACCTCCCACTTGGTCCGATCGGAATAAGGGGGATAACCCCATTCCTTTATTATTTTTTTTTTCTAAACAACCATGGCAACATTCCTTCTCCTCTCCATTTTATGATCCAAAAATCTAGAGTTTTAGCAAGAAAAGTAAGGTAAAAATCGAGTTATTTACGTTTCCATCTTCGTTTCTTGAGTTTATTTGCAAGAAAATGAGGTTTCAAGTGAAAAAGGGTGAAAACCCGAGATGAAAACCGATTCTTGCATGATCAAGTGATGTATACGGGTTATACAAGGGATCTTGGTCCAAGAAAGGAGTTAAACGAACCAAAAACGAATTTTTACGGTTAAACTTTAGTTTTGAAACAATAACCGAAACTATAGTGTAAGAGGCTTGATTTGAGTGTTACTTGCTTGGTATTGTGGTATGTTGGTTGTAGGTTCTGTATTTAGTGGTAGATAAGGCGGAAAGACGAGTGTGTAGCTTGTAGTGGCGGAAAACAAAAGGTATATTCGGTTTATGTCGGTTATGAGTGTTTTGGACAGATTGTGGTACTTTTAGAGTTAGGCTACGAAATTTCACAGGGATGATCTACACATGAAAATAAGAGTTCTGTGAAAATTTGGTAATTTTTGGATAAAGGATGAATATTTGGTGAATTTAATGCTCGGTTTGGGCTAAAAATGGTGAAAAATACTTAAAAATCATGATAAATTATGGAAAATTCCAGATAAGCTTTTTATAACATGTATAAGTCACACACAAAATTTTTGGTCAGTTGGACAAGTCTAAGTAGGCCTTTCGGTTAAACGAGTTCTAGGGTTTTCTAACCCGGTTTTAGTGAAAATGGCATGTAAAAAGAGATTTTGGTTCTGGAAAAATTACAGGGGACTATGTGGATGGCAGGGGTCATCCAGGAAAAATTTGGGATTTTCTAAGGTCTTTTGGTATTTACGACATATTTAGTGTTTAAATGGTGTTTAAAAATAGATAAATAAATTTTAAATATAAAATTTAATTCTGGAAATATTTTTATTAAATTCCCCACTGTCAAGAAGTGATTTGTGCAAAATCTCAAGATCCGAGACTAAACGGATAATTATTTGTGCAAAAACAAACTTTTAAAGTTTAAAACGCGTAAACCGGTAAAGTTCGCCTAAACGAGCTGACCGGTGTATAAAAACCCTAAAAATGAGCTATTTTCATATAACTGAGTTAAACAAGTAAAAATAAATCATCCGAAAATAATTCGGATGATTTGGGTAATTTTATCCGATAAAACAGTTTCCGGTATGCTAAAGACGGAAACGGGTCCCGCGGCCAATCGGGGCGTCTAAACTGAGCTCTATTTTCACAATTTTAATTAAATTATCAGTCAACAACTAATTTCGGGTCGTGTGTGACCAAACTCATTTTTGAAACGTAAAAACGGATGACCGTGCTAGGCACGCAAAACGAGGGAAACAAACTAATAATAATTTTGACTATTGAACTCTAAACGATATCAAAATCTGAGTCCGGAGAAGTGTTTCTGGGTTAACATTGCCCCCGAAACGGGTACAGTACTGGGTTAACAGTGTCCCCAGATGTACCGGTTGATACGGTTAAAGATTATATAAACAATAATTGTATAATAACGATCGTGGGGATCATAATACAGATTGGACGTGTTAACTGATAATGATTGTTGTTACCTGCTTGCATGTGCTAAGGTGAGTTTCACGAGCCCCTTTTTCTGAATTGTTTTTAAATATTTTCTCGGGGCGGAAGCATGTTACTACTGAAATGTTTAAGTACATACTGAACGCATGGATTTGCGTGTTTTTATATATATTTTATTGTACGGGAATCGTACGGAAATGTACTAAGATGGTAATTGTCTGAGTTGCTAACATTGTAAGGCCCCGCAACACGAGTGATTAACTGAAAGCCGGTAGAGTGTGAATAGTACTATTGGTCTGACAAACCCAACTGGTCCGGCATGGATTTGCTGATGTTTCCCAGCCAGTTGCACATGTCTATTTTGTTGTTATTTATTTTGCTATGTAATGTTAGACATAGCGGTTTGGGGCAGGTCCGTGGGCGGAGTATGCCACGGGGCTGTGTGTGGATAGTCAGAGGTTTCACTTGTGGGCTCAGCATAATTACATCGATAATATTATATTATGATATTGATTTATCATGGTTTACTCAAATTGTGAAACTCACCAACTATTCGTAGTTGACCCGTTTTCTCAAATGCTTTTCAGGTACAATTAAGATGAAGTGATTGCTTACGTGCTAAGTGCTTGATGTGTGTAAGATTTGCGTGTGGGATGTTATGATACATTATATTAAATTGAATTATGTAACGTATTGTATGATGTGTGTATCACCTAGACGGTAATGAAATATGAGATAATGTAATTTGAAGTATATTAATGTATTCAGTTTTCTTTATAAACAATGTGGTTGATATCAGAGGTGTCTGTGGCGCCCCGGTTACGTTTCCGCTGCGGTTACGGGGTGTTACAGAAGTTGGTATCAGAGCCATTGGTTATAAGGAATTAGGAAGTCTTTAAAAGATACCTAAAATATAACCAGTAGCTCAAGTATTATAGGATCTGAATATCAACTAATAATATATGGTGACGAGTATCGGGATGAACTCGGTCGGACATGTGAGTTATTATGGTCCGGAACATAATAACAGACTTGTCTCCACGAGGGAATTCAGGGGAAGTCACTGGGTACATTAATAGGTAAAAATGGCAACATATGTGTAAAGTATATAATATTATTTATGCGTGCTAATGTGTATATATATATATGTACATATCTTGTGGGTACATGTATTGAGAAATAGGACCCGGATAAGGAACCGGGGGATGAAATAATAAGAGTACCGAGGATGCTGAAATTTTCTAGAGCATCGGTTGATGATAAGTCTGACTTATCGGGCCATAGTTATGATAGTACCAAGTTAGATCTCCCGTTTGACATTAACCAGAAATATCTAGTAACCGTCACTCCCAACCAAAATTAATAAATCCCTTACCCTACCAACACCGGTACCGTATATCCTAATAACCCCCTATTGGGACACCCGGTAATTTTCCATATTCTTTAATCTTTATAATTGATCAAAATTACGTGTCATTTATATAATTTATATGAGGTATAAACCATAGTATACTTGAAATGTGGACGAGAACAGTCGTTAATGCCTATAGGATTGTATAAAGTGCCGATGAGAACGGCTATATGATAAAGACAGCCCAGTAATAGTCAGAGGTGACAAACATATCAAGCTAAATATATACCTATGATCCAATATAATGGGTAATGGTAAGACTTTGCCCAATAATGTCCTAATTCCCTAATTATGACCGAAACGTCAAAAACGTTTAAATAATGGAATATAGTCGCCGAACCGGCCAAATTAATGACACATTATACAGTGAGACGACCAAGATATGAAACTATGAAGGAATTAAAGGTATACTAGTCAAAATAATATGAAGTTAATAATTTAAACAATCCATGAAAGATTACAATATGGAGCACTATTTAACCGAATATAACTCCGGGCTAAATTTAAATATACATCATACCGGGAACCGAAATAAATACCGGGTTCCATACCATCTATAATACTTTATAGGTGACCAAATAAATTAAGAGAAGCTCATAATACCCAAGTCCAATATAATTCCCATAACTCGTTCATTCGATAAACTACTCGTCCTAACGACTATCCATTTAAGACCCGAACCAAGATTGAACTTAGCACTACATTTGGACAACCAATATATTTATTAAATGACCATAATACCTTCCCTTTGCAGCCCAAAGCCGAACCCCAACCTCTTCCCATTCAGTTTTAATGTACAAGGAACAAACACCACATTAAATCTTATAAACCATTATCCATGCATCCATATGTATCATGATCATGTATCATCATCATCTTCAACATCATAATTGTGAATGTACTTCATGATCAAGCAAAAATCTTCCTAACCATTCCCTATGGCCGCCTCCCCCATTCCCTCAAATAAACAACAATAAACACCATACTTTGATCACTATTGCACTTGATTTGATAAGATTATAATCCCCAAACCAAGGGATGTGTTCCCTTGGGTTTTCCTATAAATAAGACCAAGTACTTGGATGGAAAACACCACACACAAACTCAAGAAACATAGCTCCAAACCAACCTCTTCTTCTCTCGGCCGAAGGCAGCAGCAGAGCACCACCACAGCCGCCTCTTTGCAACCCGTTTTCTCTATAATGCTGCTCTGAACATCTTGAACCCTATATATCGTTGGAAAGCTAGAAGAAATCCTTAAACCGTGGTAGAAAGCCTTGAACGGATCTCTGCCCGGAAGACTCGGTAAGAAGCTTTGAACCTTCAAAGGTCACTACTGGAAACTGCATTTTCCAGCAGTACCCCCCTCTCTTCTTTTGTTCATATCTCACAAACCACTTGGTATTTTTGGGTGATTCTTGTTTAGGAATCCAAGGAAACTCGCAAGGATTACGAACCACCTTTTGAACATCCATTTCCGGCTTCATTTCAGCATTAGGTAAGCCGAAAAATCGAGTTGTAACAGTTTATGGTGGCTGGAAAAACACAGATTCTGTCCAGCCACGGTCTCATCATTTTACTTGACCCTAATCCACCTATTTCATGTTATTTGAACATATTGTAGACTCTTAACATCGTGGTTAACGTCAAGGAACTTGGATCTCGTCTTAAATCGCTCAAAAACCGACATTCCCAAGGTACTAATGCCATATAATGTTTAGTAGAAAAACATGGACTAAGCCTAAGATACATATACATAATGAGGTGATTAGACATAAACATAAACTTGAAGTGTGTTGAAATGACATATAATTAAGGATAAATCATGTTAAGTAAAAGATATAAAGGATTTAAAGGGTGTTTAAGGAAGGTTAAGGTTAATAGAACACCTAGTTAAGGTAAAAATGATCTTGAGTAGTAAAACCCACTTATAAATAAACAAGATGATATAAATGTAAAGATGGAATTTTGGTTATGTTAAATTTTAAAAAGGGTATAACTAACGTATTAAAAACCATATCGGGTTTGTCATAAAAGTAAAAATAATAATAGTAATAATAATAGTAATAATAATAATAATGATAAAATATGAGTACTAGTAATAAAGATAAAAGTATAAATAAAAGTGCACATTAAACATAAGGTGCAATCCTTGCATCAAGTCTTGGAAATAAAAATAACGATGATTGTACGGGTAAAATACAAGGTACACGTATATTCTTATATACGCAAATGAAAATATAAATACCCATGTATAATGTTATAAAAACAAAGGATGTGATAACTATATGTTACGAAGACGAAAATACTAATAATACTTATCGTATACATGAGGAAATGATTTATACAATTAATACACATATATTCCTATATATGTGCCATACGTATAAATATAAAATACGGTTTTTGTGATGGACATTGCGAGTAACTGGAAGGGTGGAGGTGCCGGTAGTCGGGACGTCCTGTCTAGGCTGGTAACTGAATATATCATAGATGGGCCCGTTACCTACCTGGGGACTAACGATGAGAGCTCCAAAACCTATTAGGCTAAAGCATGTCACGAACGTCATGATTACCGACGAATAATTTGTATCGAGCATTCCCTAATGCTCGGAGGATATATATATAAAGAAGATATAACGGAAATACATAACAAGTATAAGACGTTGTCTAACGTCCGTATCGCTAATGTATAAAAAGTATACATATATACCGTCACCTCATAAGTATGTATCGGGCTAAGTATTAATAGTTATATATTATGTACTGAAGTGCATACGTATACGATATAATACAGGAAACTCACCAAGTATAACGGAACATTATTCCTCATTTAAGGTGAGTCTCACAGCCCCTATTTTCACTATGTTTTAAACTGTTTTCGGGGCGAGGGACACGTGTTTAAATATGTTTTATCATGGTGTATATCTTGATTTACAATGTGCGTGTACATGAGATATTTGGCGCGCTCTTGGTACATAAAGTCCCCGGTATATATTGTAACCATAAACTATAGGCAACTATAGCCGAGGAACTCTACGGGTAGTACTACTGGTCTGACCAACCCACTCGTAAGTGGTCGCGCCACTTTATAAGACGGGTGCTTAGTTTTCCGATTTATTTATTCCCTCGTGGACTCGTGGGATGTTATGTGGGGCTTTATGGTGTATATATATAGTCAAGGAATGGTTACGAACTCATGTATTCACGTTACACTGCAAGTCATGGATACTGCATTCATGACGTTATGAGAATTATATTATAAAGCAATTTATCGAGTCACAAAACTTGTGAACTCACTCAGTTTATACTGATTAAATTATTTTACGTGTCTTTCAGGTATTTAGCTACGTGGAGAGGTCACGGTGTCTCACTACGGTTTTATGTTTAACTATGGAAATTTCATGTATGAGGATTTTATATTTTGGAGTTTTCATGGTTATATCTCCATTCGGCAGGACATAACTGTGAAATCTCAATATGTTATATGTAAACCTTTTTATGGATATTTTTGTAAAACTTATATTATGAATGAAATCCTCATGTATTTTATCATATAGTTGTTGCTTAACCGCGCTCTAGAAAACCTTTCATGAGTCGCACATCGGTTGTTTCCGCCTATGGACCGGGTGTGACACCTATGTTCACCTGAACCGCCGATCCTCACGTACGGACGGACCTGTACCTGAACCCATTCTTATTCCATTAAGGTAAAAAAAAAAATTAAAAAAAAAAAAAAAAAAAAAAAAAATAAAAAAATAATAATAATAATAATAATAATAATAATAATAATAATAATAATAATAATAATAAATTTGATAATAAATGAGCTGATAAAAATAATATATAGAAATATATGTGTATTTCTCACTCTCAAACATATGAGACATACCACCTCCAGATCGAGAATTACCGATTTTAGCGAACCTAGAACGCCTGAGGACATTGACTGAGCAAGTGATAGAGTTTCCCATAATAGTAATTGATAATATTTGAAGGCAACATGGGTTGCGCGATTACCTTGAACCTTGCAACTCCCTATGTTATCCTTACATCCGTTAGATGCCTATACCCATGTATACTCGAATAGAATGATTACCCATACACAAAGAGGTGTTGGAATCATTATAGCATAGTCGGTTGTTCGTTCGTAGGTGGTATACCGTGTATGCCGGATATACAAATAGACACGGATATTATAACTCCGTGGTACGTAATCGTTTGGTGCTCACGGTGAGCATGTATCGGTTATGCTGACATGCAGAAGGATATTGAAATCAAGCATATTAAACATTAATCTTTGTTGAGAAAGATCTATATGTCAGTCGGTGACAAGGGTTATGAAACATATTTAAACGTTAACCGACATCAGGTTAAGTCCATATGTTATTATATTTGTGGGACATATATACTAGATACTGGTATGTGTAATATGTATGATAATATTTGGTGTGTATGTGTACCTGCTGTTATGATTGAGCTGCTAACGAGTTATACGGTGAGATTAGTACTGATTACTGCGTACGGGATGGGTACGACAGAATGACATAAAAAGAGTAACTCCAATGATGGAGATTGTTATGATTCAGTTGATTGCTCAAAGATAGCAGATGATGATACCGAATGTCGTATCACAGATCGCTGCTAGTGTTGATGCAAATGTGATCGCAGAATTATAGATCGAGCAATCACATGATTATGAATATTTCAATTCTTAGTGTTATTACTAAGAGTGATAATGTCCCACCGAATACTATTATGACTACGAGTATTAGTTATAAACTAAACATGAATAGTAGTTGTAATGAATTAGATCCGGTATGAAGGATGTGTTTGTTGGTTGTGTTAAGGAAATTATTAATAGTTTACTGATGGTAAAGGGAGGAATAGATTAGCGAGTGGATAGAAAAGATCGAAATGGTTAAGGATATTGGTAAGAGTCTAGAACATTGTGTAGTGAAATATGCTACAGATATGTTGGTAGATTATGTTGTATCGTGATGGAAAACGATGGTACGAAATTATAGTTAGAAAATTATTACTCAGATGTTATGGTCGGAAATTAAAATTCTTGGGCTAGAGCACTTTTATTCGAGTAATTAAGTTCAGAGATTGGAAACTGAGCTATGAAAGATAGAAATGTTGTGTGCTGATCACTTTGAACACGCTAATCGTTTGAAGGAATTGTCATGTCTGGTAACATGGCTAATTACTCCTGAAACTAAGCGAAGTGAGCGCCATATGGGGGACTAACTCCATCAATAAGGAGTATAGTCAATCCTGTAAAATATACAACCTTTGGAAGGGTTGTGTCACAAGCCAGCATTGATATATTTGACACTATGGGAAGCGGACTGGAAGGACGTTAGGTGAGACGTCGAGTGTTAAAGAAGAGAAATGATAAAGGGATAGTGCAAGATAGGCTTTTGAATAAGTAGGTATGTCCTACAACCCAGAATTATACTAAGACTAGTTCTAGTGTGAAAACATGAACCGCATGAAGGGTCCTTCCCTAAATGTGGAAAATATGGTTATCGGCAGGAAGAAGAATGTCGAGTGATAGTAGGCCACATGTGTGGTAAAGATGGACGCAATGCCCCAATTGTAGAACCAATTGAAGCCATGTGAACCGGCAACCCCAACCCATTCGTGTACAACCACTCCGAACCCAACAGCTTCAATAACAATCCATCCAAAGAAATCAAATTATGTCAAACAGTTGTGCTTGCTATGAATGTGGCAGTACAGAACGTTTCAAGAGAAATTGCCCAAGGTTGAACCAAGGTGTCGTGGAAGACGAACCTCATGACAAGCATCAACCCCTGATCAAGCAAGGAGCCGTGCTTTTGTGAGTAATTCGAATAAAGCACGTCATGATCCAAAGGTGGTATTAAGTATGTTGTAGTTTTAAATCAATAGGCTTCAGTGATATTTTTACGGTCGCTGATAGAAGTTAGTTCCTGTTAACCTCCTGCCATTTGGAAAGTTACCGATTAGTGAAACTATAGAACCTTATACCGTAGAAGTCGCTAACGGTAAAACCATGATAGTTAATCAGATAGTTCGGAATTGCCCTTTTATTCTGAACGATCAATCATTCCTGATTGACCTATTACCGGTAGAATTAGGTAGTTTTGACGTGATAGTGGAAATGGATTGGTTAGCACGTAACAAAGTGGGAAATAAACTGTGAAAAGAAAATCGTCAAGATCCGGGTGTTGGATGACGAAGAGGTGTTAGTGCAAGGAGGGAAGTCGGGCACAATGATACCATTTATATCCCACCTCAAGGTGTTAAAATATTTACGCCAGGGATGCGTGGCGTATCTAGCGAGCTTGATGGCCACAGATTCTGAGGAGAAACGGGTGGAAGATATCCCGGTGGTACGCGAATTTCCACAAGTTTTCCCAGAAGAACTTCCTGGATTACCGCCAACCCGACAGGTCGAATTCAGAATCGATTTAATACCTCAAGCTGGCCCTGTTGCTAAAGCACCCTACCGACTTGCACCGTCCGAGATGCAAGAATTATCCAATCAGTTGCAAGAATTGTTGGATAAAGGATTTATACGTCCTAGTCATCCCCCGTGGGGTGCACCTGTATTATTCGTGAAAAAGAAGGACGGGAGCCTTAGAATGTGCATTGATTACAGGAGTTGAACAAGTTAACAATCAAAAATAGGTACCCTCTTCCCCGAATTGATGATCTGTCTGACCAGCTGCAAGGTGCGAGCTATTTCTCAAAAAAAAAAAAAAAAAAATCGATCTTAGATCGGGATACCATCAGGTTAGAATTCAGGAAGAAGATATCCCAAAAACCGCATTCCGGACTCGCTACGGCCATTACGAGTTCTTAGTTATGCCTTTCGGACTAACAAATGCGCAGGCAGTGTTCATGGAACTCATGAATCGAGCCTGTAAACCCTACCTCGACAAATTCGTCATCGTGTTTATTGACGATATTTTGATCTACTCGAAAAGTAAAGAAGAGCACGAGCGACACTTAAGAATAATTTTAAAGCTTCTGAATCAGGAGAAGTTGTATGCAAAATTCTCCAAGTGTAACTTCTGGTTACAAGAAGTGCAATTCCTCGGTCACGTTGTAAACCATCAAGGAATACACGTTGATCCGAGTAAGATAGAAACCATTAAAATTGGCAGTCACCCAAGGCGCCAAAGGAAATGCGCCAATTTTTAGGACTAGCCGGAGACTATCAGCGGGTTATTGAAGAATTTTTAGCATTACCCAACTCATAATCCTTTGTACGACGCAAATGTACAAATTTTATAGATGATAAGAGACCGCAGTCTCATATTCAACGAAGATGGGTCGAGTTGTTAAGCGATTATGACTGTGACATCCGTTATCACCCCGACAAGGCTAACGTCGTAGCCGATGCCTTGAGTAGAAAAGATCGGGTTAAGCCATTGCGAGTGCGAGCGCTGGGGATGATAGTCCAGTCGAACCTTTCGGACCTGGTTCGAGTCGCTCAACGTGAGGTGTTGAAAGAGGAACAATTGGAAAAGGAGGGACCTTACGGCAATGAGAAGAATTTCGAACAGCGCGTGGACGAAATTCTCTACTTCAAAAAAAAAATCGGGTTTGGATCCCGACCCTCCATGACCTTCGTAAATTAATCATGGACGAAACGCATAGATCGAAATATTCCATACATCCGGGATCGGATTAGACTATTGATGATACGAATATCTGAAAGGATTTTATTAATGGCTGAGTTTGGAGAAAGATATGGTTACGTATGTTGGTGAATATTTAAGTTATGCAAGAGATAAGGCTGCACACCGAAAACCCTAGGGAACGCCACAACGACAGAAAATTCGCCAATGATAGTGGGAATAAATTACAATGGATTTCGGGACGCAAATTCCCAAGATATATCAAAGGCATGATGTAAATTGGGTAATCGCGGATCGATTAACCAATCCTCGCATTTCATCCCAATCCATGACGATTACCACAATGAATTCTCGCCCAAATTCATGATGGTGAAATGGTATTTCATCGTGGAGTACCATTTTCAATTATCTCAGATCGAAATAGTCATCCTACTTCCATTATTGGAAGGCGGGGAAGGAAGCATCAAGAGCTTGAAGCTTTCTATGGGTGAAGTAATTATCACCAATTTGTTAAATTGAAAATGGGCGTCAATCAAGCCATAAGATTTGAATTGATTCGAGAAACAACCAATCGGATCTATAATATTTAAGATAAGTTGAAAGCAGCGCGAGATTGGCAAAGGATTTATGCCAACATTCAAAGGAAACCATTGTCACTGGAAAGAGGTGACAAGGCATTTTTAAGGCATCACCTTAGAGAGGTGATATGAGGTTTGGCAAAACCGAAAATAGCTCCTTAATATATTGGACCTCATGAGACTATCTCCATGATTGGTCATTTAGTTTATCGATTAAAGTACTCCAGGGGCTAAGTACTATACATGACGTTTTGCCATGTATACGGATTGAAAAGTACCTAAGCGATGAGGCAACGAAAGTACCAGTAATGGAGGTACTCATAGAAGACGTGCTTGATACCATATATAATTCCGTAGAGATAGTAGACTGGAAAACTAAACAGTTTGGACACACCAAGCTTTATTTATTAAGATTAAGTGGAATTCACAGCGAAGACCAGATTAAACCTGGTAACGAGAGGGTGAATTCTGAAGGAAAAACCCCCACCTTTCTCTCGGAAGGGGATAGTGGGCGTGTAAAATTTCGAGGACGAAATTTCTTAACGGGGGGAGAATGTAACGATTCCGGAAAAATCAGATATACCCTAACCGGTATATACTATTTATGTGTTATTTAATAATGAATATGTGAATTATAATGCGTTTATACGAGTATGTATGATTCATAGTACGAATTATACTCAATTATACAGTTAATCGTATTGGAAATACGATTAACCGATTAACGGTTATTGAAGCCCGAACGAATTGAGGATTACATTATAGACGAGATATATGATATTTAGTGATGTTTACGAAGTATTAAAGCTTCGGGATAAGTGAATTAAAGCACAGAAAAAGAATTTTCGATTTAATGGTACGTCGGTACGTTAAATGAAACCTTTAATACCAAACCAAGCAAGAGACGATCGATCAAGCCGAAAAAGATGCGTAATTATTAATAATATGATGTTTTAAGTTAATAAATGTCATGGTTTAAGTTTTTAAAGTTTTTAAATCGGTTTTATATAAATTTCATTTTTTTAAGCCGAAAACGACCGTTTTAGCCTCGTTTTAAGCCGAATTAAACATTTAACCGAAAAACGAACTGAACCAGATTATTCAAAACATTATCCGGATTTCCAAAATCTAAACATGTGGCTAGAAATGGAAAGGTGGGTCCCACCCCACCTCCCACTTGGTCCGATCGGAATAAGGGGGATAACCCCATTCCTTTATTATTTTTTTTTCTAAACAACCATGGCAACATTCCTTCTCCTCTCCATTTTATGATCCAAAAATCTAGAGTTTTAGCAAGAAAAGTAAGGTAAAAATCGAGTTATTTACGTTTCCATCTTCGTTTCTTGAGTTTATTTGCAAGAAAATGAGGTTTCAAGTGAAAAAGGGTGAAAACCCGAGATGAAAACCGATTCTTGCATGATCAAGTGATGTATACGGGTTATACAAGGGATCTTGGTCCAAGAAAGGAGTTAAACGAACCAAAAACGAATTTTTACGGTTTAAACTTTAGTTTTGAAACAATAACCGAAACTATAGTGTAAGAGGCTTGATTTGAGTGTTACTTGCTTGGTATTGTGGTATGTTGGTTGTAGGTTCTGTATTTAGTGGTAGATAAGGCGGAAAGACGAGTGTGTAGCTTGTAGTGGCGGAAAACAAAAGGTATATTCGGTTTATGTCGGTTATGAGTGTTTTGGACAGATTGTGGTACGTTTAGAGTTAGGCTACGAAATTTCACAGGGATGATCTACACATGAAAATAAGAGTTCTGTGAAAATTTGGTAATTTTTGGATAAAGGATGAATATTTGGTGAATTTAATGCTCGGTTTGGGCTAAAAATGGTGAAAAATACTTAAATATCATGATAAATTCTGGAAAATTCCAGATAAGCTTTTTATAACATGTATAAGTCACACACAAAATTTTTGGTCAGTTGGACAAGTCTAAGTAGGCCTTTCGGTTAAACGAGTTCTAGGGTTTTCTAACCCGGTTTTAGTGAAAATGGCATGTAAAAAGAGATTTTGGTTCTGGAAAAATTACAGGGGACTATGTGGATGGCAGGGGTCATCCAGGAAAAATTTGGGATTTTTCTAAGGTCTTTTGGTATTTACGACATATTTAGTGTTTAAATGGTGTTTAAAAATAGATAAATAAATTTTAAATATAAAATTTAATTCTGGAAATATTTTTATTAAATTCCCCACTGTCAAAAAGTAATTTGTGCAACATCTCAAGATCCGAGACTAAACGGATAATTATTTGTGCAAAAACAAACTTTTAAAGTTTAAAACGCGGTAAACCGGTAAAGTTCGCCTAAACGAGCTGACCGGTGTATAAAAACCCTAAAAATGAACTATTTTCATATAACTGAGTTAAACAAGTAAAAATAAATCATCCGAAAATAATTCGGATGATTTGGGTAATTTTATCCGATAAAACAGTTTCCGGTATGCTAAAGACGGAAACGGGTCCCGCGGCCAATCGGGGCGTCTAAACCGAGCTCTAATTTCACAACTTTAATTAAATTATCAGTCAACAACTAATTTCGGGTCGTGTGTGGCCAAACTCATTTTTGAAACGTAAAAACGGATGACCGTGCTAGGCACGCAAAACGAGGGAAACAAACTAATAGTAATTTTGACTATTGAACTCTAAACGATATCACAATCTGAGTCCGGAGAAGTGTTTCTGGGTTAACATTGCCCCCGGAACGGGTACAGTACTGGGTTAACAGTGTCCCCAGATGTACCGGTTGATACGGTTAAAGATTATATAAACAATAATTGTATAATAACGATCGTGGGGATCATAATACAGATTGGACGTGTTAACTGATAATGATTGTTGTTACCTGCTTGCATGTGCTAAGGTGAGTTTCACGAGCCCCTTTTTCTGAATTGTTTTTAAATATTTTCTCGGGGCGGAAGCATGTTACTACTGAAATGTTTAAGTACATACTGAACGCATGGATTTGCGTGTTTTTATATATATTTTATTGTACGGGAATCGTACGGAAATGTACTAAGATGGTAATTTTCTGAGTTGCTAACATTGTAAGGCCCCGCAACACGAGTGATTAACTGAAAGCCGGTAGAGTGTGAATAGTACTATTGGTCTGACAAACCCAACTGGTCCGGCATGGATTTGCTGATGTTTCCCAGCCAGTTGCACATGTCTATTTTGTTGTTATTTATTTTGCTATGTAATGTTAGACATAGCGGTTTGGGGCAGGTCCGTGGGCGGAGTATGCCACGGGGCTGTGTGTGGATAGTCAGAGGTTTCACTTGTGGGCTCAGCATAATTACATCGATAATATTATATTATGATATTGATTTATCATGGTTTACTCAAATTGTGAAACTCACCAACTATTCGTAGTTGACCCGTTTTCTCAAATGCTTTTCAGGTACAATTAAGATGAAGTGATTGCTTACGTGCTAAGTGCTTGATGTGTGTAAGATTTGCGTGTGGGATGTTATGATATATTATATTAAATAGAATTATGTAACGTATTGTATGATGTGTGTATCACCTAGACGGTAATGAAATATGAGATAATGTAATTTGAAGTATATTAATGTATTCAGTTTTCTTTATAAACAATGTGGTTGATATCAGAGGTGTCTGTGGCGCCCCGGTTACGTTTCCGCTGCGGTTACGGGGTGTTACACAATACCAAAACGAAAACCCATACTCTCAGAACAGAAATATTCCACACCCACAAAACCAACAAATCATTTAACACCTACAACAACCAAAAAAACAAAATACTAATCAAATTCCTCCTAACAAGAATAAAAATCAACAAAGAAACAATCAAGCTCAACCAATTAATAACAATCAACAACAAAGAGACTAATTGAATGTTGTAGTTACTCAAGATCCTCAAGATGGAGATTTTGACTAGAGTAATTATGTAGAAGCTATAACAATAACAAATGTTGCACTTATGACAGATATTAAGAGCGAAGGAGAATCCTCATCTTGAAAGGTACTTTCTGAATCTTCATATACTAAATTATTATTGTATATTAATGAGTTAATGAAAGAAATAGGGATGTTACAATATAAGATTAGCAAGAGATAAAGTATTATCTGTGTATAGGAAGAGAATCAGAAAACCTAAGAAAAACAAATCAAAAGTGGTGAAGATGATTGTGTTGAAAGTTATATAATTCAATCTAGGTATGCAGTTGAGATTGAAGATCTCAAGAAGATATACACTGATGAGAATCTTAAGTGTACTTAACTTCAAGAGTCTATATGAGAGGATGGATGCTATTACAAATTATAAAAATCCTCCTGAATCCGCTTTTGATTTTGCTGTAATGGTATAAAATGAAAGATCCTGTGATTAGGGATGAGCATTTTGTCACAAATACCCGAACCGTGCCCGTACTTGTTCCAGCCGTCATTAAGTATTCTCCACGAATTTCCTTCTTTAACCATCCTAATCTCCATCAATTTAGCAAGTTTGTTCAAGGTTTGTTGACTTTGAAGTTCAAGACATCATTGACCTCGATTTCCTCTTAGTTCCTCTTCTCGTTTGGGTAAGTTTTCTTCTGTAATCTTGTAGTTTTTCATTCAATAAAAAAAATCCCTCAATCAATCTCACTGATTGAGAGAGTTTTGGTGGTCAGTTTGTTCACGGCCCGTTAAGGGTGTTTTAGTCAAGTTTATTTGACTTTTCAATCTCTCCATCTTCTGGTCGGAATTAGCTTTTGGTCCAAAAGACATTTTTGTTCAAAATTAAATTTTGATTCACTGACCAAAACCTGACTCACGACTCGTTGTTCGGACTCTGGTCAGTAACAGCTCACTTAAAACTTAAAAATCTCATAATCGAAGTTTTATACGTCCGTTTGGATTAATTCTTGCGGCTATATTGTCGTTTTTAATTCTTGTTTTCTAACTCTATGTTTTAGGTCTTTGTTATTCTTATTATTTTCTAATCCCGTTTAAGTGATAAGGTGAGAAATCATTCCCCTTTTTATTTACTATTTTCAAACATATTTTATGGACGTATGCGTACTTACAATATATATTTATTATATTATACACAATAGCGAACTGTCATATATTGTACGTGTATTCAATTAAATGACTAACTGTTACTTGATTACTTGATTCCAACAATTCAGTGTGGTCCAACATAATCACATTATATTATGATCATAAGACCGTCATAGTAGCCATAGTCCGTGACTTAGTCAACTGACACTTTTATTTGCTCATGGTTTGATTGTTTTACATTCACAATAGCATATTTTCTTTTTTACTATACTTATTATTGTAACAAATTTGATGATTTTCTCACTCAACCATGTGTTGACAAATGTATGTTATTTTCTACGCATATGAAGGTTATCGGTTGGTGTGAAGATAGGTGAACAGACAACTAGCAAGACTTTAAGAACAGAATTAATAAAAGACTATTTAAGTTAATTTATTTGTTTTTATATTTTGGATTAAATTTGGATTGTTTGGTAATTTGCTCAAATTGATGTACTTGGATGATGTTTTTGATTATTTAAAAATAATTAAATAGATATTGTCTTATAACATTGCATGATAGTACTTTGTGAGTTGTGAGCAATCAGTCCGCGCCCCGATATTTTCACTTTAGGTTGGGGTGTGTGACAGATTGGAATCAGAGCCGAAGGTCGTAAGATTGGTTGTTAGAGGTGCCATAGTAACATGCTTAGGACCCCATACGTGTTTACTTGACAATCTAATGTGTTCTATTTTTAATTGTTTACAACTTACTTATTTTATTGTTTATTTATTTATTTTATCATGCACACACACAAAATCCGAGGCTAAACCATATTTTCAAAAGATTTTTTATAATAGTAGATTGTTTTTATTTTGGAAAATTCCTTAAGAATTCCCGTGTTTGGTTTATACTCCCGCACCTTAAAGCATGTGAGTATGAAAAGTTCTTGTAGTAACTGGAAGGGGGAGAGTACTATGAGTTGGGGCTTGGCAAAACGGTTCCAAGAACCCAAGGTAAGACGTTATTCCTTACCTGGAGGATAACCCTGCCAAAGTACTCAAGCTTATAGGCCAAAGTGGAAAAATTGTCATACAACCAGAACTTTAAGCGGTCAACGTAATCAATTACATTCCTTATTTAGAAACCGAATTCACGGTGGTTCGTGGCTAAATTCAGAAATTTCAAATATTGTATTTTTGCTATTTTAAAAATGTTTAGTTGGGTATAAAATCAATGGGAAAACTCGTGGGCACTCCAGCTATCCTTTTCTCAACCCGTTTTGATACATATGGTTTCTTGTCATAGTCTAATCATACGTGGTGATTCACGGGATACTCCAACCAGCCACATTTAAATTCGTTAAGTCGTTATTTAGCTGGGTTAGTTAAAATGTCATGCAACACTCATGGTCCGACCAACTTAATTTGGTCAACTCACAAAATTATTTTACGAACTTATTTTGGAGTAATCATACGTGGTGATTCATGGGATACTCCAGCTACCCACATTTTTGTTTCGTTAGTTCGTTTTTTAGTTGGTACAGTTAAAATGTCATGGAACGCACATGGGCCATGCAACTATATTGTATTGTTAATTCGTTAATTAGTTGGTATAGTTAAAATTCCATGTAACGCTCATGGGCCGTCCATCTCAGTTATTTTTAATTCGTTAAATTGTTGGGTCATTTAAAATGCCATGGAACGCTCATGGGAGGCCCATCTCACAAATTGATGTTATGTTATTTAGTTGGGCCAACATAATGCCATGGAAAGTTCATGGGAAGCCCAACTCACAAAATTATTTTTGTATGCTAACAAGTTGGGAAAATAAAATGCAATGGAAATGTAACATCCCGAAATTCCCATTAATAATATTTAATATATTATTTACGTCAGAAGAATTAATTGAGTAAGTAGAATAATAATAATAAAGATAATAATAAATATAGAATATGGTAGGCTTTAAAGATGGAATTAATTATGAACCAAAAATAAAAAATGGGCCTAAGATCCATGGGCTAAGAGAAGTATATATACCCCTTAAACCCTAATCCTTTTCATTTCCCTTCATCTCTACACCATATCCTACACCTTCAAAAACACACACTTAAGCCAAACACTCTCAAACACAAACCTCCTTACGGCCGAGATCCGAAATCCAATAACTGAGCCTAGATCTTGATAGATCATTAGCTAAGCAAGCAAGAACAAGTTCATAGTTGTAAGTTGAAGCTAATCATAGCAGATAAAATGTAAAAAGGTACGTTCTTTTCGCCTAAAGATTATGTTTTTAAGGACGGTTTGCCCAAGACGTAGCCCGAAGGCAAATCGGGTATTATTATACCATAAAAATATAAACTTGATGATAAAAGTGGACTTATTGAACACGTGAGTTAGAACGGTTCATGTAGAAACCCTAGATCTAGCTTAAACGGGTTTGAAATCAATAACAGTATAAACTTTATTGATAATAAGCTACATCTTGGTCTAGAATAGAAAGGAGTATGTTTAAAAGATAAAGAACACAAAAATATGGATGTGGATGTTAGATTATGAGGTGAAAATGATAAATATGGTGTTTAATACCCTACAGTGGGTATATTCGAATAAAATACTCCAGACATAGAAATTAATTCCTTTCAAATGGAATACCCATTCGAATAGAATACTTCATTCAAATGCGATACCCATTCGAATAGAATGCCCATTCGAATAGAATACTCAATTAGAATAGAATACTCAATTCAAATGGAATACCCCATTCAAATAGACTAATCCAGATTTAAAAGTTCTAGGAGGAAAGTTGAATGATGTGCAAAAGGTTAGTGATTGCTATCTTTAATTCCATTCAAATGGAATACCCGTTTGAATAGAATGTCCATTAGAATAGCATACTCTATTCAATTGGAATACCCATTGAATAGATTGCCCATTCGAATAGAATACTCCATTAGAATAGAATACTCCATTCAAATGGAATACCCCATTCGAATATAATATTCCAGACTTAGAAGTTTTTGAAGGAAACTTAAATGATGTGTAAAAGGTTAGTGATTGCAATCTGTAATTCCATTCAAATGGAATACCCATTCGAATAGAATGTCCATTAGAATAGAATACTCCATTCAAATGGAATACCCATTCGAATCTAATGCCCATTCGAATAGAATACTCTTTTAGAATAGAAATATCAATTCAAATGGAATACCCCATTTGAATAGAATACTCCAGAATTAGAAGTTTTTGGAGGAAACTTAAATGATGTGTAAAAGGTTAATGATTGCTATATGTAATTATCATATAGTTAGACATGCTCAATTAAAGAAGGGTATTACTATACACTCAGAAAGAAACAGGAGACAAGTGAGTTTCTAGCCCCATTCCTTGTTATGTTTTCGGGGTTGTGTGTATATTCAATGTGAATGTTAATACACTTACCTTAAGTGGTAAGTGTATGTCATAATGATTGGTGTGATAGTTATAATTGTGATATGCATGAATGCTTTTCGGTACGTGAACGATCTTTGGATATTGCGCGTACTGTCAAGTGGGATAATGTGTAGTATGTATGGGATGAGTATGTTAAGGAAAGTATATATGCATAATGTATGTATGATAATGTAAATATTGAATGTATGAATGATGTTTACAAGGACAAGGAAAGATAAGGTATGATTGTATGGTGGAAAAGGGAACCGGACCCTAATAATATTCGAGGCAAGAAGGAACCGAACCTTAATAATATTCGAGGCAAGAGGGAACCGAACCCTAATAATATTCGAGGCAAGAGGGAAGCGGGCCGTAATAATACTCTAGGAAAGTAGAGCGTAATGCTCTTTAAAACGTAAGGTATAAATATGAAAGAAATAAAGTGTGAAGGTAAGTAAGTATATTAAAAGGAAAGTATGAAAGTATAAAATATGAATGAAGGTAAGTATGTTTATATGTAAGAATGATGTATATGTACCTTTGGATACGTATAAGTAAGGTAGTAAACGTATTGTATGATTAACTAGAACTCACTAAGCGTAGCTGACTTTTTGTATGCACGCAGGTGAGTAGAATGAGGCAGTTCGCTTGGCGTGGACACATGGCATGGAATTGAAGACACTAGCATCTCAAGGAAATATGTTATGATGTTTTAAAGACTTACGTTCTACCTTAAAAGACAAAAGATGTTTGTTTAAGACAAGTTTTTGAAATGATGTGAAATCTTTATTGAAAGTTTTATATTTCGCGAAAGTTTTAATTAACTCTGGTTTGTAGAACTGTGTTTATGAGTATCTCCGATGTCAAAAGTGAGGCACTGGGACTGGGGTCTTATAAGTTGGTACCATAGCATAAGTTCGAGAGAATTAAGCATCCTGCATGCTTAGACTCGAACAGAGAATGAGACTTAAGTAAGAAAAGAAAGAAGATGCTAGTTCAAGAAAACCATGTGTAATGTAAGAATGTGTAAGGCAGTTAGCTTAATTGCTAGAGATAGGGGTATATGATTATATGAACTGTTTGATTGTCTAACTGTTAAAAGTAAAACTAGCACAAGTGGACTCACAAAGGGAAGTGTATAGGACACGGAGAGTAACATGATCAGCGAATCACAGCTGGCCCCTGTTAATACCTGTTAGCCTTACTATCCTTGTACTAAATAGTTCCTTGAGTGATGACGTTTGTATTTCCTTTTTTATAGAATACGAATGGCAGGCTCTAGGAACGTTCACGGACCAGGAGGTCGCACGGGACTCCGTGATAGGCCGCATGTTAGTCATGAATGAATTTTGGTTATGGTGATTATTATGTCATGATATAGTGTCGTCTAGGGCTCTAGTGTTAAATAGTATGAAGTAATGAAGAACGAGGCAAGACTTGTTGAATCAGGACAAGAAGTATTACATCTTGGGCCTCATGGACAAGCTACCTTGAATAGCTAAAACCCATGAACATCACTCGGTGACTACAAGGTCTGGAGTAAGAAGGATAACCTAGAAAGCTAAATGGTCCAAGAAGGTGTGTGAATATAGGAAGCGTTCCGTTTTCAAGGAATAAGTAGGTTTCGGGGAAGAAAACTTTTTTAAGGAGGGTAGACTTGTAACATCCTGAAATTTCCATGAATAATATTTAATATATTATTTACGTCAGAAGAATTAATTGAGTTAGTAGGATAATAATAATAAGATAATAATAAAGATAGAAGATGATAGGCTTTAAAGATGAAATTAATTATGGACCAAAAATGAAAAATGGGCCTAAGGTCTATGGACTTAAGGGAGTATAAATACCCCTTAAACCCTAATCCTTTCCATTTCCATCCACCTCTACACCATAGCCTACACCTTCAAAAACACACACTTAAGCCAACATTCTCAAACACAAACCTCCTTATGGCGAAGATCCGAAATCCAAGAACCGAGCCTAGATCTCTATAGATCTTTAGCTAAGCAAGCAAGAACAAGTCCATAGTTGTATGTTGAAGCTAACCGTAGCCTATAAAACATATACAGGTACGTTCTTTTCGCCTAAAGATTATGTTTTTAAGGACGGTTTGCCCTAAGACTTAGCCCTAAGGCAAATCGGGTATTATTATACCATAAAAATATAAACTTGATGATAAAAGCGGACTTATTGAGCCCATGAGTAAGAAAGATTCATGTAGAAACCCTAGATCTAGCTTAAACGGGTTCGAAATCAATAAAGGTGTAAACTTTATTGATAAGTAAGCTAGATCTTGGTCTAGAATAGAAAGGAGCATGTTTAAAAGATAAAGAACACAAAAATATGGATGTGGATGTTAGATTATGAAGTGAAAATGATAAATATGGTATTTAATACCCTACAGTCGGTATATTCGAATAGAATACTCCAGACTTAGAAATTAATTCCATTAAAATGGAATACCCATCCGAATAGAATGTCCATTAGAACAGAATACTCCATTCAAATGGAATACCCATTCGAATAGAATGCCCATTCGAATAGAATATTCCATTAGAATAGAATACTCCAGACTTAGAAGTTTTAGGAGGAAACTTAAATGATGTGTAAAAGGTTAGTGATTGCTATCTGTAATTCCATTCAAATGGAATACCCATTCGAATAGAATGTCCATTAGAATAGAATACTCCATTCAAATGGAATACCCATTCGAATAGAATGCCTATTCGAATAGAATACTCCATTATAATATAACACTCCATTCAAATGGAATACCCCATTCGAATAAAATACTCAAGACTTAGAAGTTTTAGGAGGAAACTTAAATGATGTGTAAAGGTTAGTGATTGCTATCTATAATTATCATTCAGTTAGCCGTGCTCAATTAAAGAAGGGGATTACTATACACTCGGAAAGAAACAGGAGACATGCGAGTTTCTAGCCCCATTCCTTGTTAGGTATTCGGGGTTGTGTGCATACTCAATGTGAATGTTAATACACTTACCTTAAGTGGTAAGTGTATGTCATAATGATTGGTGTGATAGTTATAATTGCGATATGCATGAATGCTTTTCGGTACGTAAACGATCTTTGGATATTGTGCGTACTGTCAAGTGGGATAATGTGTAGTACGTATGGGATGAGTATGTTAAGGAAAGTATATATGAGTAATGTATGTATGATAATGTAAATATTGAATGTATGAATGATGTTTACAAGGACAGGGAAAAGATAAGGTATGGTTGTATGGTGGAAAAGGGAACCGTGCCCTAATAATACCCGAGGCAAGAGGGAACCGGACCCTAATAATATTCGAGGCAAGATGGAACCGAACCCTAATAATATTTGAGGCAAGAGGGAACCGAACCCTAATAATATTCGAGGCAAGAGGGAAGCGGGTCCTAATAATACTCGAGGAAAGTAGGGCGTAATGCTCTTTAAAACGTATGGTATGAATATGATAGAAAGAAAGTATGAAGGTAAGTAAGTATATAATAAGAAAGTATGAAAGTATAAAATATGAATGAAGGTATGTGTATATGTAAGAATGATGTATATGTACCTTCGGATACGTATAAGTA
Organism: Bidens hawaiensis; assembly: GCF_021521415.1. Taxonomy (NCBI): domain Eukaryota; kingdom Viridiplantae; phylum Streptophyta; class Magnoliopsida; order Asterales; family Asteraceae; genus Bidens; species Bidens hawaiensis. The sequence continues at coordinate 95,764 of NW_027496133.1, forward strand.
AGCTAGTAAACGTATTTTATGATTAACTAGAACTCACTCAGCGTAGCTGACTTTTAGTATGCACGCAGATGAGTAGAATGAGACAGTTCGCTTGACGTGGACACATAGCATGGAATTGAAGACACTTGCATCTCAAGGAAATATGTTATGATGTTTTAAAGACTTATGTTCTTCCTTAAAAGACAAAAGATGTTTGTTTAAGATAAGTTTTTGAAATGATGTGAAATGTTTATTGAAAATTTTATATTCCGCGAAAGTGTTAATTAACTCTGACTTGTAGAATGTGTTTATGAGTAAATTCGACGTCAAAAGTGAGGCACCGGGACCAGGGCCTTATAGGAAGGCTCATGGGAAGCCCAAAATTTTATGATTTGGCTTATTCACTTATTTCAAAATATTTTAATTCTCATGATCCGACACAAATTATTCACTTATAAAGACACGATTATCACCAGTTATTTAAACAGTTAACATTTTATTATTTAAATTGTTTTATCATATTTTCAAACTATCAAACACATTTCATATTTTCACCCTCAAATTTTATCTTTAGCTTTTTAGTATTTGACGTTTTAGTTAATGTCGTGGTACTTCTCATTTTTCTCAAGTTACCATTCGTCATATAAATCTTTATTTTTGGTCATCGTAGAATGTCTTCTCTAATAAACCATCGTCATAGCCAACGTCACTCATCTGGTTCTCATGCCAGCCTTTTAGCTGCTAGGATTACAAAAAAATTTGTTGGTTCCATGCCTGCTATCGTAACTCAGATCCAGAGCCTCAACTCGAATGGTGATGCTAAATCTTCTGTACCAAACAACATTCACTTCAAGAACTTCGTGAGTGCTAAACTTATCCAGTTCTATGGTGAGGGGAATGCCAATAACTTCCTCAAATGGTTTGAGAAAATGGAGAACGTATTCATCCATTGCAAATGTCCGGACGCCAAACGGACTATCGCCTCAAGCGTCTTCGAAGATCAAGCTCTCACTTGGTGGAACACTTTCTAAGCTAACCAAGTAACTGAGTTAGGTGTGGCCATGCCTTGGGATGAACTCAAAGAAGCTATGAAAAAGGAATGTTGCCCTGAACATGAGTTGCAAAGATTGGAGACTGAATTTTAAAAACTTAAGCAAATTGGTGATGATTTTTCTACCTACCCTAATCGTTTCCGCGAACTCAGTCGGATAGTACCTCACCTCGTAACACATGTGTCCTGCGATATTCGGAAATATATTCGCGGCTTGCCAACGACCTTCCATGATGCAATGGTTAGTCGTGACCGTCTCTCCATCGGTGAGGCAGTGGACCTTGTTTCTTCCCTTACCAATGATCATGTTAGGGATGGAACCTTGTCCCGAAAGGACTCCAAACTTACCGCTAACAAGTCCAAAACCGAATCCTCAACTGATGCTAAAGCCGAACCCAAACTCGCTCAAAACAACAATTCCTTTTCCCATAGCAACGACAACACTTCCCCTCACAACAAGAAACGTCAACCTAACCAACAAAACTATGTTGTTAACCGAACCAACCAACAACCTCAACAAAACCAAAATGCCCCGAACAAGATACCTTATTCCGGATCTCATCTGTTATGCACTAAGTGTAATAGTCATCATCATGCCCAATCCCAATGTCGTCTTTGCACCCAATCCAATCGTTACGGTCACCTTGATAACTTTTGCCATTCACTACCTGGTGTGCAAACCATTCCACAACGGTTTATGCTGCTTGCTCCTAGACCCGCTACTACCCTGTATTCTCAACCCGGTGTGCCTACCACCCGTTCTTGCTACCATTGCGGAGACCCTAACCATATCCGAAACATGTGCCCTCAGCTTGCTTATGTTCACCAAGCCAAAGTTATACCCGCACACTACTACACTACCCATGTTCACCAAGTTCACACTTATCAACCCCACATCCTTCAAGCTCCTCCCGTTAATAAAAATCATCCTTACCTAACCCACTCTATCAAATTCCATACCCACAAGCTCAAGTCTACCAAACTTACTCTAACCAAATCCCAGCCATGCAACCCGTTCAAGCTCAATCTATTCAAGCTATTTCAAGTCAATCAATATCGACTGCTCAAGTTCTTATGGATCCAACTCATCATGGTGCTCCAAGTCAAATTAATAAAGCTACTTTAGGACTCTGAAAACGTTTGCTGATTTCATGATTCTATCTTAATTTATTTTGTCTTTTCCAATTATGGATTGTAACGACTCCTTAAGGTATTGAATAATTACGATTTGAATCTTTTGCATATCTTATCTCATGAATAAAGTTTATTCTATTCAAGTAATTTGTATATGTTAGCATACTCCTATCTCATTTTCTTATTCTCATTCATCACAACCCATTTTAATCTTAACTTCTAGTAATTCATTCCTTTAGATTTTCAAAATTTATACATTTACATCAAAAGGTGTTTTAGAAATTTCAGGGTTTCATTTAAGTTCATTCCAATTTCTGAAATGTTTTATACATGATGATTTTCTAGTTTATGTTTCAAATTTCGTAAAACTTTTGTTTTCTCACAAAATTATGTCTTTCAAATGTTTTGTAGCCCACACAATGGGACGAATTATGGAGACCATCCGACGATTTAAGTAATTATGGGTTGACACGTAATTATCTATGTCCTCGCATGGAAATCATATACGTACAATTGTGTGCCATAGTATTGAATCAAAAGTAGTTAGGATAACAATAAAAATGTAAAGATGATAAGGATATGGTGGATACGCCGCTGGTACATCCTATATATAAGTGCCCTTATCGGATTCTTATTTACAACGTTGCTTCAACTACTCAAAGTTTCATATTATGATAAATTTTATATAAATGTTTTTCCTTGAAATTTAATTATTTTAGTTTTCCCTAATTTCGGGATGAAATTCTCAAATGTAGGGGAGACTGTAACATCTCGGATTTTTCGTAATTGGATTCGTATTCGTTTACTCGACAAGGGAATATATTCTGAAACTTTTGTATTAATAAAAAATTATATTTATTAGTATTTAACTTGGGTTAACTAATTTTATATTTTAATAACTTTTAAACTTGTCAAACAATTCTTAGAAACCTTTAAAATTTCTTAAAATGACTAAAAATGCGTTTTTGGAACTACATTGACTAAAAATGACAAGTTGGAAAATGTAACATTCGTCACTTTTCAATAAAAATGAAACACAACCCATTTTAATAATGTTATTTTCGGATCCGTACTTAACAAATGAAGCAACAAATTGTTATTAATTGTATTATTTCTCTTTATTTGCATTTAAAGTTTCGATTATGCGCCCTTTAACCCACACTTAGTTCTTGCATCTTTTCACCAGACAATTAAACCCAAGGACCATGTTGCAATTAAACCAACATATTTCCCTCCTTCTCATCTTCCCCACCTCCACTATCTATCCTCCATCACCATTACGATTATCTAATTCTTAATTTCAGTCTTAAATCACGTAACTGAATTTACCAAATCATTTTGTCAACCAAAAATGCATCTACCGACACTCTAAAATTAGTAGTTAACAACAATTGACAGTTAATGATTTGTTTAAAAAAATTGCGGCTAACTCATCTCTTAAACTCTAATAAGCATGATCAAGAATGCAATCAATCGTTACCATACCACCCATATACCAGCGCAAATCAAATCCGAACCTAATTTCAATCTACGAAGCCGGCAACAACTGTTTTAAATCCCGAGTTTGAGCCGAAACCTTAATTAGCCGTTCAGATTTAATCCGCTATTATTACAGCTAACTTAAAAATGTTTTCAATTATTTTTTAATCGTTTAAGATTAACCCTAAATCAATTTCAATCACCAATGACAAACTATACTAATTTGTATTTTAGGGTTTGTATTTGAATCGTGGAAGAACAAGCCTAGTGTATTTATTAAACCTTTTTCAGGTTTTAACCAAGTGAAGACGCTAGCCTGATGGCCAGCGCATGTTTAAAAAAAACATTACTGATAATGAAAAATTTTAATAATAACATTAATAATAATATTATTATTTCTCATATAATTTATTAACAAATATAACAAATCTTAAACAATTATAGTTTATTTGTTTTTAATATTGATGAATATAATATTATATACTTTTACTCATTTAAAAAACTCAACTCGTTAAAATTATAAATAATTATTCTATATTAAAGATTTTAACAACAATATCCCCAATGAACCCAAATTTGTCATCAGTCTTGTTTTTTTTCGTCATAATTAATTAAGATTATCGTGAACAGTTAGAAACTTTCGTCGATGTACCCGTGGACTCTATCTTAACTTCTTACCACCCTCTCATCATTTATTTTTACTCGATAAGGTGACTTTACAAACCCCCCTTTTTATTTATTACACATTTTGGGGGTAGCATGTATACCGTATTTACATTACTTATGTTTTTTACCACATCTATTTAAACACAATTCATTATATGTTTATGTGTGATGATTGCATGATCTATGGCTATGCTCTATTTGCTTCAAGTTTATTTTATGCTTGGTGGTTGGTATCTCATCGTCATCTATTCTCATCTAGTATGATCTTACATTTACCCTAGTACATTGATTTTGTATCAATAGGAACGGGTCCACATCTATTTTGTTGTTTATATTTTCATAGGAATTGTAAAGCTTAACATTAACATATAAATTGTGGTTTTTATCTATATATATCTCAAATAAAACTTATGTATTCTCACCAACATTCGTGTTGACAAACTCTATTTTTATACATGCGACATGTACAAGTAATTTACATTCTTCAAGATTGAAGAAATTAGTTTTACCTTATGATATTATTCAAAATACAAAAGCATGATGTAATTATTTCTTATTATTGAATTTGTGTACTTGTTTAACGTTAATGAAATTAAATAATGATTTTCGTTTTAATTAGTGTTTTACTGATATCAATTTTTTACGCCCCGACATGCTCTGCCGCCTTTGGTCGGGGTGTTATAGATTGGTATCAAAGCCGAAAGCTATAAGATAAGTGGTTAAATTTAACGACCTAGTAGCATGCTTAGGGTTCCTATACGTGATATGTCTTTACGTGTTTGCACCCTGAATTATATTATTGATGGTAGTAGCTTAAATATTATTTAATGATATAATAATATTATTGTACACAAAAGCACACACTTATTCCAAGCCTATGCCTCACTCCAAAATTATTTTTAAAACTCTAGGACTACTTTTAATCAAGAAATTCTTTAAGAAATCCCACCTTTTTATTCCCCACTCCTTGAGGATGATTCGTGTGACATATATGTAGTAAACTGTAAGAGGGACACACTTGTTTACCGAACCCTTAACACCAAGGCTTGTGAGCCTAACGAAGTGAAATGCGCATAAATCTCAATCAATAGTGAGACCTGGTTTCCTTCCTGGAGTGTTTGATGAGGTGTGGAACTTATTAAGCCAAAACATATCACACCAAACGTACCCGAATCTACTACCCTCATTGTATCAAACGTGGTCAGGTGACGATCACACCCTTAAATCATAACCCAATTCACGGTGATACGTGGTTAAACTCGGTTCTTCCTTATGATGTTTTAGCTGAAAGAATGGGTGAGAAAAGCCATGTTGATACATGGATACCCAACCATTCACCTCTACGATCTCATCTCTATTTTAAACAATTTTAAATATTTTTTTGTAAAAATTAAGCCATGGTGATACATCTATAGTTAAACGATGATATTTTTTAAAAATTTTGATTTTGGTATGAATGATTATTTTCTAATTTTGTTGGTACAAGCTCATGATGATTCATGTACGTCTCAACCCTGAAAGTACTTGAATGTATTAGGATCGATACACCGAGGTTACAATCTAATCTTTAACATGATATGCGGAATTCATTATGAGATAAGAAACACTAGACAGATTCACTTTTAATATACTTTACATTCACTTAAACATAGATAACAATACAAAAAAATGACAATTCAAGCTCAGTACACAACATGGAAATCTATGTCAAAATGAACGGATAAGTCTATATTTATAGACAAACATATCCGCCGTATATGTTCATATACGACATATAAGTGCATATACACTGTATATGTACATATCCGCTGGATATGACATATATGTCCATTGTACATTCAAACCTATTTCCAAAATTGTTTTCAATACAAATTACAAGATCCTAGCATTAGACATTATGCACTAACAAACTCCCCTGTGGATGATACAAGATCTTGATTATCTTCACTCAGACATCCCAAACACTCTTGCAATATTTATATAACTTGTCGATATACTAAACCTTGGTCATATAAACTTCAAAATTTGAATGTATCATATTACCCATGGCTGCTTGACAGCACCCTAGCCATCCAAAGATTCACTCTGTTGACCTTGGTCGAATATATTATATTGATGGTGAACAAAATTGTCAAAAGAACACCATCATAGATTCCGATTATATACCATATATTTAGATAGATTGTATTAGGGGAACAATTTCAAAATCATCCTGATATTAGATACAAGACAGAGTCTTGTGAGTATCCTTTTCGTTATTTCCTTGTAAATCCTTGATACATCATCATCATCTGTCGAAACATCTTCATCGTTTGAACCAAAAATGATCATCTTCAATAGGAAACACAAAACAATAAAACAAACTGATATCACAATGAATGAATAATATGATATAATTTTTCCCATAAAATCTCCAATTTTGAATTTTTCAATAATATTGACTAACCAATCTGACAATTGTTATTGGCAATTAAAATCGAAAATCATCAACAATGTATAAAATACATTCTATTCGTCACTCAATCATTCAAAATTACCACATAATTAGTTCAATTTTGACCTTTTAATGATCTTTCGAAAACCCATTTTAAACTTAATCAAGAACAAACGTTTTACTGAAAATCAGTATTTATAAGACATCAAATATCATACGAAAATCATCAACATACCTGGAATTGCAATACAATCAGTTCTTAATTGGTATACTGAATATGTCATTAATTTCCTATGGGTATATTTGCCAGGTTTAACATACACTGCAAAGAATATTATAACCATTGCAGAGGTATTAATATATCAACTACCCATCTATCGGCATCCCTTGGTAATCACGTCTACAGTTATCCCACTAAACAATATGCATTTTACCAGTTCACCCGGATATCTGTATACGCCCGGATAAGTAAACGAGTCATATCTGTCGTATATGTTACATTTGACATATAAAAATCACACATTCGAGTTCATCAAGTCCAAATTAATGACATTGATTAGACAGATATTACTTAAATCTCATTTTCAAGAAATGCAGTAAACTGTAAAACAAATAAACTTCAAATATTTACAAACTTAAGCAAATACATATTTTTGTGAGTTTGAGCAGGGAATCATATTGATCAAATCTTCTTTCCATCCCAGTTTTATATTTCAACATGATTACAAATGGTGTTAAGTCAGTCATTGGTGTTGTTGTCTAATTAAACTTTAACAACAAATTTTTCTGAAATTTCAGTGATATAATTAATTTGTTCAATTAAGCACGAATCATATGTGTCCCCCATCTTTCAGACACAATTAGAATATCTCACACAATGAAGCTTATTATGTATGTCATTCTCTTTTCTTAATAAAAATGATTAGCTGTGACTAATGCAAAAATAACAAAATAAACAACTTAGAAAGTTAAAATTTTCCCTTAAGATCGGTAGTACTACACACAGATAAGGTTCCATTTTAACAAAATAAAAAGATAAAATAAGTTGAAATTGTGCAAGGCCTTAACGTCCAGTTCGATACATGACTTTCACACGTTTATGCTTATAGATTACGCGGAGAAAGTCCAAGGCTTGTACGAAATACCAAGAAAATAAAGCAGAATAGTTAGGTCTTAACCCTCAGATCGGTATATTACTACACGCATAGACGATCCAAGACTTAAGCAAAAATAAAGAAAAAAAATAAGCTGAATTAATTTTGAAAAATAAAAAGAAAAATATATTGAATTTCTTTGCAAAAAGAACACATGCACACACAACAATGTTGTACACATTTTGATACTTAAAACATACATTAATTGTGCTTTAAAATGTTAATCCATTAGATTCGACTAGTATTTATGCTTATATCACTTACTTTTCCTAACTTGTTTGTTTTAAGGCCTAGCAATGCAATAATACTTATAAGCACACGACCTTTTAAGCTTTTTTCTTACTGGATTTGGGACTAGATGATCAATGTACTATCATTTTCCCTTTTTTCCTTCAAAAAACTCTTTTAGAGGAGCAAATGCTTCTCATGTTTTTGACATTTTATCAATTTTAAATGTTTTTTTCCTTTTCAAATATTTGAATGTTTTTGAATTTTCTAGAAATATACCCCCCTAAAATCATAAACCAATTTGAAAAGCATATTTACAAAAACAAACTTGACTTAGATGAATTGTTACTTAAGATCGGAATCCATAACCTCTGGATCATTATCTTTCCCACCTCCCAATTTATTAATACCAAATACAAAAATTTATTTTTATCAAAATCTTTAGTAAACATATCTGCTTTTTGCTCGACGGTGTGAATTTTATCTATAATTATCAACTTCTTTTCGTAGCAATCACGAATGAAGTGATACCGTATTTCTATTTTTTTAGTTTTAGAATTACTTACCCAGTTTGTCGTTATTGACATAGCTGTAGAATTATCTACAAAAGTAGGAATTGTAAGAAAATGCAAACCGTAATCGCGCATCAGCTGTTGAATGCAAAGAATCTGAGAACAACAACGGGAGACAGCTACATACTCAGTTTCGCAGGTCGACAGAGAAACGGTTGTTTGCTTCTTACATTGCCATGTGACCAACCTACTACCGAAGAATTGACTACTAGCAGTTGTAGACTTCACGTTTAGTTTACAACTTCCATAATCTGAATAAGCTATCAGCACAAACTCATCATCTTTAGGATACCATAGACCGATTCCAAGACATCCTTTAAGATACCTCAGAATCCTTTTTACTATCATGAGGTGCGAGACTTAGGGATTGGACTGACATCGGGCACACAAACACGTTGGGTATATCTGACCGTGGAGCGGTTAAATACATTAGAGAGCCAATCATTGAACGGTAAAGCGTTTTGATCAACCTTCTCCCCGGTGGGATCATGACCAATTACATGATTCAATGGTAAAGGATTGCTAATTGTCGTTGAATCAGCCATGTTGAATTTTGCTAGGATGCCGTGTACATACTTCGTTTGGTGAATAAAGATACCATCGGGTAACTACTCTACCTGAAGACCTAGAAAAAATTTCATCTCCCCCATTGCACTCATCTTGAATTTTGACTTCATAACCTCTTCAAACTCTTTGCACAGGTTGTCATTGGTTGACCCAAAAATGATATCATCCACATAAGCTTGAACTATCAATAAATGCTCGTCCACCAACTTGGTAAACAGTGTACAATCAATTGTTCCTCGAATAAAGTGATTATCCAACAGATGTTGAGATAAATTTTCGTAGAAAGCTCTCGGGGCTTGATTTAAACCATAAAGTGCTTTATTAAGTAAGAACACCTTGTCTATGTGAATCGGAACGACAAACCCCAGTGATTGTCCCACATAGACTTATTCACCAAGATTCCTGTAAAGGAAAGCAGATTTGACATCCAGTTGATATACTTTAAAACCCTTCCACGAAGCAAATGCCATAAAAATTTGAATCGCTTCAAGTCTTGCTATTGGCGCATATACTTCGTTGTTGTCGATTCCTTCTCGTTGATTGAATCTGAGAACGACTAACCGAGCCTTGTTCCTTAAAATAATTCCATGTTCATCACGCTTTCACTTAAATACCCATTTTGTATTAATACGCTTCTTATCTTCGGGTAATACCAGAAGATTACACACCTTAACTTCTCAAACTGTTGAAGTTATTCTTGCATATCATTAACCCAACTCTCCTCAGATAACACTTCTTTATATGTCTTCGGTTCTATTTGAGAAATAAAACATCTGAAAGAGAACCGACTTTGTAATGGAGAAACTTGTGTATAGAAACATTGAAGGCTTTGGTCAATTTGACTTCTTGTACGAACCCCCGTATTTAGATCTCCAATTATATTTTCCTCTAGATGATATGAAAAAGTTCTAGGAATGATTTCAGTCGACACACTCACATTATCTTGCATGTTAGTAACATTCTCTTCTCCATTTACTTCATTAGAACTTGGAGTAGCCAACGTTTCAATTACATTTTCATAAGATTCTCCATCATCATCAAACGAAGGATTAGATGGAGTAGCAACATAATTAGGAACATTTTCATGAACATGAGTTAATTCATTGAAAAGCATGGGAATATTAGTTGTTGTAGATTCTTGAGTGTAACGATTCCGGCAAATCCAGGTATACCCTAGCCGGTATATACTATTTACGTGTCATTTAAATATTGATTATATGAGTTATAGTACGTATATACGAGTATATATGATTCATAGTACGAATCATACTCGATTATATAGTGAATCGTATTGGAATTACAATTAACCAATGAACGATTATTGAAACCCGAACGAATCGGGAATTACATTATAGACAAAGTATATAATGTTTAGTGATATTTACGAAGTATTAATGCTTCGGGATAAGTAAATTATAGCACAGAAAAAGGATTTCGATTTATTAGTACGTCGGTACGATAAACGAAACCTTTAACACCAAACCAAGCAAGAGACAATCAATCAAGCCGAAAAAGATGCGTAATTATTAATAATATGATGTTTTAATGTCATGGGTTAAGTTTTTAAAGTTTTTAAATCAGTTTTATGTAAATTTTATTTTAACCCGGAAAACGACCATTTTATGCTCGTTTTAGGCCGAATTACGAGTTTAAACGAGAAACGAACTGAACCAGATTATCCACAACATTATCCGGATTGTGTAATCCAAATGTGTGGCCATGGGTTGAGATGTGGGCCCCCCCACACACCACCACTTGGCCGGCCATGTATACACACACACATTCCATTCCTTTCTTTTTTTTTTACAACACATTTCACATAAAAACTCTCTCAAATCTCTAACTCTTTCAAGTGTTCATCAAATCCATCCCTTCTAATCAAGAACACAAGGTATAAACATGTTATAATACATGATCTTTGGTGTTGATTTCTTTATTTTGAGTTGTTTTGCAAGAACAAGAGGTTCCAAGTGAAATATGGGTGAAAACCCGAGATGGAACCGGTTCTCGTATGATCAAGGGATGTATACAAGTTATACAAAGGATCTTGGTCCAAGAAATGAGTAAAAGAGTCGAGAACGGATTTTTACGGTTAAAACCTTTGTTTTTACTTAAAAACCGACACTATGAAAGAAATGGTTTGATTGTTGGTATAGTTTGCTTGGTATAGTGTTATTGTGCTTGTAAGTGTTGTATCTAGCGGCTAGCAAAGGCTAGAAACCGAGATCCTTGCGATCTAAAGCTAGAAAACACAAGATAGTTCGGTTTTCGTGTGTGATATGAAATTTGGACAGATTGTAGCACGCTTAGAGTCGGGTCACGAAATTTCACAGAGATGATCTACACATGAAAATATGAGATCTGTGAATTTTTGGATAAAAGATGAATATTTGGTGAATTTAATGCTCGGTTTTGGCCAAAAATAGTGAAAAATAGCTAAACATGATGAAAAATTCTGGAAAATTTAAGATAAGCTTTCTATAACATATAAAAGTCACCCACAAAATTTGAGCTCAGTTGGAAAAGTCTAAGTAGGCTTTTCGGTGAAACGAGTTCTAGGGCTTTCTAGCTCGGTTTTGGGTGAAAATGGCTTGAAAAATGAGTTTTAAATTCTGGAAAAATTCCAGGGAGTTATGAGGATGGCAAGGATCATCCCAGAAAAATTTGGGATTTTTCTAAAGTGTTTTGGTATTTTTGACATATTTAGTGTATTAAAAAGGTTTAAAAATAGATAAATAAATGTAAATATAGGAAAATAAATCTGGAAAATTTTGTAAAATTTTCTTTCTGTCAAAATAAGTTTTGTGCAAAATTTCAAGACCCGAGACTAAACGGGTAATTATTTGTGCTAAAATGAACATAAAAACAAATATTTAAAGCTTAAAACGTGTAAACCGGCAAAACTCGCATAAGCGAGCTGACTGGTATATAAAAACCTAAAAATGGACTATTTTCATAAATCTAAGTAAATTAAGTAAAAATAAATCATCCGAAAATAATTCGGATGATTTGGGTAATTTTACCCGATTTTACTGTTTCCGGCACCTAAATGACGGAAACGGGCCCCGCGGCCAAACGGGGTGTCAAACCGAGCTCTAATTTCATCACTTTAACTAAAATAACAGTCAAACACCATTTTTGGGTTAAGTGTGAATAAACTCATTTTTGAAACTAAAAACGGACGACCGTGCTAGGCACGCAAATCAAGGAAAACATAAAAATGATGATTTTGACCGTCCGACTCTAAGTAATGGCACAATCTGAGTCCATAGGAGTGTCACGGGGTTAACATTGTCCCCGGATCGAGTACAGTACTGGGTTAACAATGTCCCCAGATGTACCGATTAATACAGATTTAGTTTATGGGAATTATATAGTAACGACTAGATATTATATTACAGATCCCGGCACGTAGCTGTTCATTGTAGTACCCACCGACTCACAAAATGGTGAGTTTTCACGAGCCCCTTTTAATGAACTGTTTTAAATATTTTCCCGGGGCGGAAAGCATGATTGTGTTAAATTATCTAAGTACATACCGATCGTATGGAAACACTTGTATGTTTTTATATATATATATATGGTATGATGCATAGAATAGATAATTTGTTTATCGGGTGGAATTGTTCTGGGTTAACAGTGTTCCCAGAGGGTATTGGATATGTTTCTGGGTTAACAGTGTCCCCAGAGGTTACTGGATATGGTTCTGGGTTAACAGTGTCCCCAGAGGTTATTGGATATGGTTCTGGGTTAACAGTGTCCCCAGAGGGTATTTGATATGCGCTGGGTTAACAGTGTCCCCAGGGGTTATTTGATATGTACTGGGTTAACAGTGTCCCCAGGGGTTATTGGATATGTTCTGGGTTAACAGTGTCCCCAGGGGTCATTTAATGTGTTTTTGGGTTAATAGAGTTTTCATTAACGGGCTTAGCATAATTTCATCGTTAACATATGATTTTTATACTGATCTATGGTTTATTTAAATTAGTGAAACTCACCAACTATTCGTAGTTGACCCGTTTTCTTTACATGCTTTCTAGGTATGCCCAGGTTGGAATGATTGATATGTGCTTAACTATCTGTGCTACCTGTTAGAAGCTTGCTGCTCTGTATTTTGTAATGAATATATATTAATGTCTTATTGGTAATATATGTGTGTAACACCTAGACAGTAACGCAACTCGCAACAATGTAATATGTTATAAATTAATGTAGTGGTATTTTCTTTATAAGCAATGCTGTTGATATCAGATGTGTCTGTTGCATCCCGTGTACGTTTCCGCTGCGGTTACGGGGTGTTACAGAACTTGGTATCAGAGCCATTGGTTATAAAGATTTAGGACGTCTTTAAAAGATACCTAAAATATAACCAGTAGCTCAAGTATTATAGGATCTGAATATCAACTAATAATATATTGTGACGAGATCGGGATGAACTTGGATGGACAAGTAGGTTATTATGGTCCGGAACATAATAACAGACTTGTCTACACGAGGGAATTCAAGGGAAGTCACGGGGGACTTAAATAGGTAAAATTGGCAACATATGTGTAAATGTATAATAATATTATTATGTGGCAAAATTGTATAAGTAAGTGCATGATTAATTTAATTATGAATTACACTATGAAAAGGGACTATATGTTTGTTAACTTGTGTGCAGGTAAAAATGGCAAGAACACCTAGTGTGTCGACGGAAGAGGACCCGGAAGAGGTCAGTTCCGGGGCCTCTGGAAGCCCAAGTTTAGCACCCAGCTCCGAGCCTTCAGAGGCTAGTCATAGTGCCTCTAGACAGACCACCCCAGCTAGGAGTGCTAGTTTACCCTCCCCTGCTAGGGTTACCAGATCTCCTACACCACCCGCACCACAGACCGCCCCGATTCCCCCCAGACACGGTCCCCGCCTCACGGCGCGGATCAGTGCCCCGTATGTCCCGCCCACCGTTACCCCACCCAGATCCACATACCACCGGGGCGAGTCTTCCCGCCCCCAACCCGAGACTGCGACCCTACCTGTGTGGGGTCTTCCAAGGCAGGAGCGGGACTTGGCGGCCTGGCTACGTGTGCTCACCGAACAGGTGAACGAGCACTCTGCCGCCCTGGTCGTGGGGGTACAGAGGCGGACGTACCTCGGGGACTGCATACTGGATCACCAGTATGCTATTGACCAGTTAAAGAGGGAGTGCTCATACTCCCACTGGTTGATCGGCCAGATGGAAACCCGAATCCGGGTTATGGTGGCGGTGTTGGTGGTGCTGGTGGCGGTGTTGGTGGGGTTGGTTTACCACCGGGTGTAGATGTGTTAGATGGTAGAATTTTGAACCGCTTTTTGATACTCCGTGTAAGTAGTTAGTGGTGATACTAACACGGAGTGAATCTTGTTTAGTTATAGTACAACCACTGGCCCCTAGGGTGAGTCTCTTGTAGGGCATATCACTATAGATACTTTTGGGTATCATTCAAGCACTGACCCCTTTGCGGGTTATGTCGAGATGATACCGACATAGGGCCCTTGTAATAAAACTAGTTATGTAATGTTGACTGAAAGTATGTAAACTGATGTTTGTGTAATATGAATCAATGTTTACTAATGAATGAAATATGTATTGTGTTTTATGTTTTGAGATGGTATTGATTATATATATTTCTTTGATGATTGTGTAGAATGGCACCGAAACGATCCACGAAAATATCGGAAGTAGATGTGAGCCGTTTGATTGCTTAACAGTTGGAGGCGGCGATACCGGATATAGTATCGCGCATCGCCGCCAGTATTAATAACTCAACCAATCCAACCCCTCCGAGCAATCAAACGCCCATAAATAATGGCGGGGAACATAATGCTAATCCTCCACCTACTGATAACACAATTCCGAGTAATGACACACCGTCTACGGTGGTCGCTACAGACAGTAATGGCCCTATACCTACCGTAGAGACCAACCGCACTGGACCATCCAGGGGTTGTTCAATCAAGGACTTTATGTTATGCAAGCCTTTAGAGTTTAACGGGTCGGAAGGACCGAATGGGTTAGTGAAATGGATAGAGAAAATAGAATCAGTGGTGAATATCAGCAACTGTCCCGAGGATTGTGTCGTTAAGTACGCCACCTGTACGTTCACAAACCATGCCTTGACATGGTGGAACACCATAGTACAGACTCGAGGTCAGGCGGCGACAAACCGCATGACCTGGGCAGAGCTTAAGGATCTTGTTTTGAAACATTTCTGCCCAAAGAATGAATTGCAGAAACTGGAACATGAGTTGTGGAACCTAGAGATGCAGGGGGCGGACCACTTGGGATATACCAACCGGTTTAATGAACTGTCACGATTAGTGCCGTGGTTGGTCACCCCAGAGTCAAAGAGGGTGGAACGTTATATTTGGGGACTTACTCCAGTAGTGAGGAGTATAGTTAACGCGGGAGGACACCAGACGTATGAGGGTGCAGTGACACAGGCTGGTATTGTCACGTATGATTTCTTAAGGAGTGGATCGCTAAAGGCGACAGGAGAGTCGGCTGGAGGAAAGCGAGGCACGTATGACAATAGGATCCGGGAGAAGCAGCAAGGTAAACGTGCTAGACCCACTGCCCAGAACTACGCCATGACTAGTTCGGGCGGAAGGCAAGAACCGCAGAGGGGAACGTTTCCTAAATGTGGGAAATGTGGTTACCACCATGGTGGCGTGTGCAAAGAGGTGGTGTGCCACCGGTGTGGCAGGATTGGGCACTACGCACCCAGTTGTAGGACAAACTTGAACAACCTGAACCGTCAACCGCAACCTATCCGTGCGCAATCATTTAGGAACCAACCAACCCAACAGCAAAACCCACAAGGAAACCAATTGGTGACCACCAGCCGTGCTTGCTACGAATGCGGGTAGCACAGATCACTTCAAGAAAAACTGTCCGAAGCTGAATCAAGGAAGAAATGGGCGGCAACCCGCGGGTCAGGCATCGTCGTCCAACCCGGCGAGAAGCCGAGCTTTCGTGATAGGGGCGAGCGAAGCACGTCAGGACCCCAGCGTAGTGACAGGTACATTCCTTGTTTCTGACCATTACGCTTCTGTATTATTTGATACGGGTGCTGATAGAAGTTTCGTCTCCGTTAAATTCCTGTCATTAGCAAACATGCCGGTTAGTGAATCCATAGAACCCTATACCGTAGAAGTTGCTAACGGTAAGACCATGATAGTCAATCAAATTGTTCGGAATTGTCCTTTTATTCTAAACGAACAATCCTTCCTGATTGACTTGTTACCTGTAGAACTGGGTAGTTTTGATGTGATAGTGGGAATGGACTGGTTAGCACGCAACAAGGTAGAAATAAATTGTGAAAAGAAACTCGTCAAAATCCGGGTGTCGGATGACGAAGAAGTGTTAGTGCAGGGTGATAAATCGGGCAATATGATGCCATTTATATCTCACCTCAAGGCGCTAAAATATATGCGTCAGGGATGTGTGGCGTATCTAGCGAGCCTGACGGCCACTGATTCTGAGGAAAAACGAGTGGACGATATTCCCGTGGTACGCGAATTTCCACAAGTTTTCCCAGAAGAACTTCCTGGATTACCGCCAATCCGACAAGTCGAATTCAGAATCGACTTATTACCTCAAGCCGGCCCTGTTGCTAAGGCCCCTTACAGACTTGCACCGTCCGAGATGCAAGAATTATCCAACCAGTTGCAGGAATTGTTGGATAAGGGATTTATTCGTCCCAGCTATTCCCCGTGGGGTGCACCCGTACTATTTGTGAAAAAGAAGGACGGAAGCCTTCGAATGTGCATTGACTACAGGGAATTGAACAAGTTAACCATCAAAAATAGGTATCCTCTTCCCCGGATCGATGATTTGTTCGACCAACTACAAGGTGCGAGCTATTTCTCAAAAATTGATCTTAGATCGGGATACCACCAAGTTAGAATTCAAGAGGAGGATATCCCGAAAACCGCGTTTCGGACTCGCTACGGCCACTACGAATTTTTAGTTATGCCTTTTGGGCTAACAAATGCGCCAGCGGTGTTCATGGATCTCATGAACCGAGTCTGTAAACCCTACCTCGACAAATTCGTCATTGTATTTATTGACGATATTTTGATATATTCAAAAAGTAAAGAAGAACATGAGCGACATTTGAGGTTAATTTTGGAGCTTTTGGATCAGGAGAAGTTGTATGCAAAATTCTCCAAGTGTAACTTCTGGTTACAAGAGGTGAAATTCCTCGGTCACGTTATAAACCACCAAGGAATACACGTTGATCCGAGTAAAGTTGAAGCAATTAAGGATTGGCAAGCGCCTAAATCTCCGAAGGAAATCCGCCAATTCTTAGGCTTAGCTGGATACTATGGTCGATTTATAGAGAACTTTTCCAGCATCGCCCAACCTTTAACCCTCCTGACTCAAAAGGATCGGAAATATGAATGGGGTGAAGAGCAGGAAACGGCGTTTCAAACGCTAAAGCAAAGGTTGTGTCAAGCGCCAATCTTAAGTCTCCCCGACGGAGACGATGGATTTGTTGTATATTGTGACGCATCCCGTAAAGGGTTAGGATGCGTGTTAATGCAAAATAAAAAGGTCATAGCCTATGCGTCTCGACAGTTAAAAGTTCATGAGAAAAACTACACTACTCATGACTTAGAACTGGGAGCAGTTATCTTCGCGTTTAAAATCTGGAGACATTATCTCTATGGTACAAAGTGCACCATATTCACTGATCATAAAAGTTTGCAACACATATTCGATCAGAAAGAACTGAATATGAGGCAACGAAGATGGGTCGAGTTGCTGAGTGACTATGACTGTGACATTCGATATCACCCCGGCAAGGCTAACGTCGTAGCCGATGCCTTGAGTAGGAAGGATCGGGTTAAACCATTGTGAGTGCGGGCGTTGGGGATGATAGTCCAGTCAAACCTTTCGGATTTGATTCGAGTCGCTCAACGCGAGGCGTTGAAAGAGGACCAATTGGATAAAGAAGGACTTTACGGGAATGAGAAGAATTTCGAACAGCGTGTGGACGAAATTCTCTATTTCAAAAATCGGATTTGGATCCTCCATGACCTTCGTGAATTAATCATCGACGAAGCGCATAAGTCGAAATATTCCATACATCCGGGATCTGATAAAATGTACCAGGATGTGAAAGAATTTTACTGGTGGCCAGGTATGAAAAAGGATATAGCCACATACGTCGGCAAGTGTACGACGTGTGCGAGGGTTAAGCCGGAGCACCAGAAACCTTCGGGAATGTTACAACAACCGGAAATTCCGGAGTGGAAGTGGGAACAGATCACAATGGATTTTGTGACGCATCTCCCCAAGACGACCCGAGGTCATGATGCAATTTGGGTAATCGTGGATTGATTAACCAAATCAGCACATTTCATTCCAATTAGGAATAATTATAACACCGAGAGACTTGCGCAAATTTATATAAATGAAATAGTGTCTCGTCATGGCATCCCCATCTCGATCATCTCCGATAGGGATAGCCATTTCACCTCCAAACTTTGGCAAGCTGTCCAAGAAGCGTTGGGAACACGTATTGACCTAAGCACAGCTTACCACCCTCAGACCGATGGTCAGTCTGAGAGGACCATTCAAACTTTGGAGGACCTGCTTCGTGCCTGCGTACTGGACTTTAAGGGAAATTGGGATCAACATCTCCCACTCGTTGAATTTTCCTATAATAACAGTTACCATAGCAGTATAAAGGCAGCACCTTATGAAGCATTGTATGGGCGGAAGTGCCGATCACCACTGTGCTGGTCTGAAGTGGGAGACCCGCAGGTCATTAGATCGGATCTGGTCCAGGAGACGACCAGCAAGATTCTTGAAATTAAGAACAACCTAAAAGCCGCGCGGGACCGGCAGAAGAGTTATGCCGATACCCGTCGAAAACCGTTGTCATTTGAGAAGGGTGAAAAAGTATATCTGAAAGTATCACCCTGGAAAGGAGTGGTCAGATTTGGAAAGGCGGGGAAGTTGGCCCCTAGATACATTGGACCATTCAACATCACTGCAAAGATCGGTCCGGTAGCTTACCGACTAGAACTGCCTGAGGAACTAAGTGCAGTTCATAACGTGTTTCATGTGTCAAATTTGAAAAGATGTCTGGCGGATGAGACATCGGTGTTACCCTTAGAGGGTGTTCAAATAAGTGATAGGCTCAACTTCGTAGAGGAGCCCATCGAAATAGTGGACGGTAAAATCAAGCAACTTAGACACAATAAGATCTCGTTGGTCAAAGTTATATGGAATTCGCAACGAGGCCCAGAATTTACTTGGGAACGAAAGGATGAATTTCGGAAGAAATACCCCCACCTATTTCCTCAAAAGGAAGTAGTTGATATGTAAAATTTCGAGGACGAAATTTTTATAACGGGGGGAGAATGTAACGATTCCGGCAAATCCAGGTATACCCTAGCCGGTATATACTATTTACGTGTCATTTAAATATTGATTATATGAGTTATAGTACGTATATACGAGTATATATGATTCATAGTACGAATCATACTCGATTATATAGTGAATCGTATTGGAATTACAATTAACCAATGAACGATTATTGAAACCCGAACGAATCGGGAATTACATTATAGACAAAGTATATAATGTTTAGTGATATTTACGAAGTATTAATGCTTCGGGATAAGTAAATTATAGCACAGAAAAAGGATTTCGATTTATTAGTACGTCGGTACGATAAACGAAACCTTTAACACCAAACCAAGCAAGAGACGATCAATCAAGCCGAAAAAGATGCGTAATTATTAATAATATGATGTTTTAATGTCATGGGTTAAGTTTTTAAAGTTTTTAAATCAGTTTTATGTAAATTTTATTTTAACCCGGAAAACGACCATTTTATGCTCGTTTTAGGCCGAATTACGAGTTTAAACGAGAAACGAACTGAACCAGATTATCCACAACATTATCCGGATTGTGTAATCCAAATATGTGGCCATGGGTTGAGATGTGGGCCCCCCCACACACCACCACTTGGCCGGCCATGTATACACACACACATTCCATTCCTTTCTTTTTTTTTTACAACACATTTCACATAAAAACTCTCTCAAATCTCTAACTCTTTCAAGTGTTCATCAAATCCATCCCTTCTAATCAAGAACACAAGGTATAAACATGTTATAATACATGATCTTTGGTGTTGATTTCTTTATTTTGAGTTGTTTTGCAAGAACAAGAGGTTCCAAGTGAAATATGGGTGAAAACCCGAGATGGAACCGGTTCTCGTATGATCAAGGGATGTATACAAGTTATACAAAGGATCTTGGTCCAAGAAATGAGTAAAAGAGTCGAGAACGGATTTTTACGGTTAAAACCTTTGTTTTTACTTAAAAACCGACACTATGAAAGAAATGGTTTGATTGTTGGTATAGTTTGCTTGGTATAGTGTTATTGTGCTTGTAAGTGTTGTATCTAGCGGCTAGCAAAGGCTAGAAACCGAGATCCTTGCGATCTAAAGCTAGAAAACACAAGATAGTTCGGTTTTCGTGTGTGATATGAAATTTGGACAGATTGTAGCACGCTTAGAGTCGGGTCACGAAATTTCACAGAGATGATCTACACATGAAAATATGAGATCTGTGAATTTTTGGATAAAAGATGAATATTTGGTGAATTTAATGCTCGGTTTTGGCCAAAAATAGTGAAAAATAGCTAAACATGATGAAAAATTCTGGAAAATTTAAGATAAGCTTTCTATAACATATAAAAGTCACCCACAAAATTTGAGCTCAGTTGGAAAAGTCTAAGTAGGCTTTTCGGTGAAACGAGTTCTAGGGCTTTCTAGCTCGGTTTTGGGTGAAAATGGCTTGAAAAATGAGTTTTAAATTCTGGAAAAATTCCAGGGAGTTATGAGGATGGCAAGGATCATCCCAGAAAAATTTGGGATTTTTCTAAAGTGTTTTGGTATTTTTGACATATTTAGTGTATTAAAAAGGTTTAAAAATAGATAAATAAATGTAAATATAGGAAAATAAATCTGGAAAATTTTGTAAAATTTTCTTTCTGTCAAAATAAGTTTTGTGCAAAATTTCAAGACCCGAGACTAAACGGGTAATTATTTGTGCTAAAATGAACATAAAAACAAATATTTAAAGCTTAAAACGTGTAAACCGGCAAAACTCGCATAAGCGAGCTGACTGGTATATAAAAACCTAAAAATGGACTATTTTCATAAATCTAAGTAAATTAAGTAAAAATAAATCATCCGAAAATAATTCGGATGATTTGGGTAATTTTACCCGATTTTACTGTTTCCGGCACCTAAATGACGGAAACGGGCCCCGCGGCCAAACGGGGTGTCAAACCGAGCTCTAATTTCATCACTTTAACTAAAATAACAGTCAAACACCATTTTTGGGTTAAGTGTGAATAAACTCATTTTTGAAACTAAAAACGGACGACCGTGCTAGGCACGCAAATCAAGGAAAAAATAAAAATGATGATTTTGACCGTCCGACTCTAAGTAATGGCACAATCTGAGTCCTTAGGAGTGTCACGGGGTTAACATTGTCCCCGGATCGAGTACAGTACTGGGTTAACAATGTCCCCAGATGTACCGATTAATACAGATTTAGTTTATGGCAATTATATAGTAACGACTAGATATTATATTACAGATCCCGGCACGTAGCTGTTCATTGTAGTACCCACCGACTCACAAAAAGGTGAGTTTTCACGAGCCCCTTTTAATGAACTGTTTTAAATATTTTCCCGTGGCGGAAAGCATGATTGTGTTAAATTATCTAAGTACATACCGATCGTATGGAAACACTTGTATGTTTTTATATATATATATGGTATGATGCATAGAATAGATAATTTATTTATCGGGTGGAATTGTTCTGGGTTAACATTGTTCCCAGAGGGTATTGGATATGTTTCTGGGTTAACAGTGTCCCCAGAGGTTACTGGATATGGTTCTGGGTTAACAGTGTCCCCAGAGGTTATTGGATATGGTTCTGGGTTAACAGTGTCCCCAGAGGGTATTTGATATGCGCTGGGTTAACAGTGTCCCCAGGGGTTATTTGATATGTACTGGGTTAACAGTGTCCCCAGGGGTTATTGGATATGTTCTGGGTTAACAGTGTCCCCAGGGGTCATTTAATGTGTTTTTGGGTTAATAGAGTTTTCATTAACGGGCTTAGCATAATTTCATCGTTAACATATGATTTTTATACTGATCTATGGTTTATTTAAATTAGTGAAACTCACCAACTATTCGTAGTTGACCCGTTTTCTTTACATGCTTTCTAGGTATGCCCAGGTTGGAATGATTGATATGTGCTTAACTATCTGTGCTACCTGTTGGAAGCTTGCTGCTCTGTATTTTGTAATGAATATATATTAATGTCTTATTGGTAATATATGTGTGTAACACCTAGACAGTAACGCAACTCGCAACAATGTAATATGTTATAAATTAATGTAGTGGTATTTTCTTTATAAGCAATGCTGTTGATATCAGATGTGTCTGTTGCATCCCGTGTACGTTTCCGCTGCGGTTACGGGGTGTTACATTGAGAACCATCGGTAATCAAACATTGTTTAAACAATATCGAAGCAGCTTCGTCTAATATATCTTCTTCAGGTAAGTTGAAGCTCTTCCAAAGATTATCATAATAAAAAAACATGCATCTCTTGGTTTTTGAATTGGAATATTGTATCCTTGACAATCCACATGTTGTACTCGCAATATACGGTTGGTGATGGGAAGAAATACTCTTCTTGATGGACTTGTGTAAGGCCCCGATCCCGGTGCCCTATACTGGACGTTGGATTTACTCATAAAAACAGTTCTAAATATCAGAGTGAATTAAAAATTTTCGTGGATTATAAAAACATCAAACATTCATTACAAAATATTAAAATCATAACTTTTAACTTTCAAATTATCTTAACATAAAACATCATAACTTTTCTTCACTAGATGTTAGTCAGATCAGTCCATGCCATGTGTCCCCCTCAAGCCAGCTTCTTCATCATATTTGCATGCATGCATAAAAGTTAGCTACGCTAATTGAGTTCTAGTTAATCAGGCAACATACATTACATTCATATATATAAGTATATATACACGTATCCGTAGAAACATATGACATACTTAATCTGCTTCTTACTTTCATACATACGTACATTCATACTTCTATATTTTCATACTTGCATTCTTTACGTTCATACTTTATACTTTCATACTTACATTCTTTTATACTTTAATACTTTCGTACTTTCATTATTTCTTGTTTTAACTTACTAATACATACATAACTATCTCTACGTTTTAAAGAGCCTTTCGCCCTATAACCTTTCAGATATTATTAGGGTCTGGTACCTTCTTTCGCAGGTTTTGTATGGGTCTCTCGCCCTTCTTACACAGGTTTTTATAAGGGTTTGTCGCCCTTCTTATGCAAGTTTTTTAAGGGTCTGTCGCCCTTCTTATGCAGGTTTTTATAAGGGTCTATCGACCTTCTTACTCAGGTTTTATAAAGGTCCGTCGCCCTTCTTTCCGATGAAACCATATAACAATACATAAATTTCCTTTATATATATATATATATATATATACTCTCATGCATACTCTTAACATTGTTTATATCATTCATATATAGCATTCATACAATATTCCTAAAACGTTCACATATCATACACTTACCACTTAAGGTAAGTGTATTAACTAATCACTTCAAGTATGCACATAGCCCCGAAAACTAAAACAAGGAAATGGGGCTAGAAACTCACCTGGGTCCTGCTTCTTTCGGAATTGATTGTAACACATTTCTTCAGTTGGGCACGGCTAACTTTTTGGTTTATGTTTGAAATCACTCGAATAGACCAAAACCATATCAAACGAACTCGGAATTGAGTAATTTAAGCAGCCGCGGAACCATCTCGCCCCAATCTACAAACCCATTTTCTCTTCATCACCAGAAAATGCTACTACAGTAGCCAGAGGAGCTGAATAGTTGCCGAAATCTTCATTTTTTTGATGTTACGGTTTTGCTGACAAAAACCGCACTTACCTACCTCTGATCAAAGATCTGATCGGTGGGAATCTTATATTTTACGCAATGAAAACTCAATTAAAATTTGAGACTGATCTGACGGTTAAATCTCCGGAAATCATTGGATCTTTAGGGGTGGTTTTCTCAAAAACGGGAATTTGGTTAAGGAGGAGTTTGGAGGCTATGATGGTTATGAAGGAGATGGTGGCTATATTTATAGGAAGAGGACAAGGTTTCATCTTTAACTTTTTATCTAATGACACTTATTCTCCTCCTACTTTAGATAGTTACATTTATCTTCTATAATTTAATTAAACCCAACTCCTTTAAAATATTAAACAAAATTTGGGATGTTACAACTTGCGTATCCCACAAAGAAACCCATTACCAATTTTGCACCAAACTTACCATCAGGATCCAAAACCATACATTGTGACCCAAATGGTTCCAGCCATTTCAGATTCGGCTTTCTTCGGTTCAAGAGTTCAAAGCATGTTTTCCCAAATTTCTTAACTGTGAGAACACGGTTTTATGTGTAACATGCAGAAGTCACAGCTTCGGTCCAAAAACTAACATGTAGCTTTGAATCAGCTAACATGGTTCTAGTAGTCTCGATAAGAGTTCTGTTCTTTCGTTTAGAGAACTCATTTTGTTGTGGAGTGTAGGGTGCACTAAATTCATGAAGAATACCATGTTCGTTGCAGTACTCCAACATTTTGTTATTCTTGAACTTGGATCCATTATCACTTCTGATTTTTCGACACGACAAGTTGTACAAATGCTCCAACTTTTTAAACAAAATCATCAGATTCTCAAACGTCTCATATTTGTATTCTAAGAACATTACCCACGAGAATCTTTAATAATCATCGGTAACCACTAAGCAATAAAGTTCGCCAATGATACTTTTGACATTCACAGGTCCAAACAAATTGTAAGGCCCCGGTCCCGTTGCCCTACATTGCGTTGGATTTACTCATAATCACAGTTTTAAATATCAGAGTTAATTAAAACTTTCGCGGAAAAAATGAAACTTCAAACATTCATTACAATCATTCGATACTTGTCTTACAAACAAAACATAAATAGTTCAATTGAAACATCATGACAAAACTTCTTTGGATGCCAGTCCCTTCAATCCTACCATGTTTCCTTCTCTCAAGCGAACTGCCTCAATCTATTCACCTGCGTGCATACTAAAAGTCAGCTACGATGAGTGAGTTCTAGTTAATACAGGTAACATACGTTACATCCATATACTTACTTATATACGCATCCGAAGATACATACAACATACTTGGCTTTTACCTTTCTTCATACTTTCATACTTTCATTCTTTCCTTCATACATACATATATACATACATTTCATCCTATAACCTTCACATATATTATTAGGGATTGTTCGTTACATTCGCAGATATTATTATGGCATGTTCCCTACATTCGCAGATATAATTAGTGTATGTTCCCTTCGTTCAAAGATATTATTAGGCTTTGTTCCTTTCATTCGCAGATGTTATTAGGGTCTTTTCCCTATCCTCACTCTACCATACTTTCATATTAACATTCATACAATTTCGTACACACCCTGCTTTATCATTCATACATACACAATTATATATATTCTAACACTTACCTTCCTTGGCGATATGTGCAATATCTGAAGATCGTTCACGTACCGACAAGCTTTCATTCATATTCAAAATATAATATCTATCAAAGATATCATCCATGCATACACTTACCACTCAGGGTAAGTGTATTAACTAATCACATTGAGTATGCACACAGTGCCGAAAACATAACAAGTAAATGGGGCTAGAAACTCACCTGAACTCGGTTACGTTCACCGTTAGTGGTTATTCCTTTCTTTAGCTGTGCACGGCTAACTGTATAACAATTACACTTATCATTTAACTATCACTACCCACCTCATGTTTCTAGTTTTATTATAATCCTCAATGAACGGGGGTCTGGGCAGCGCCCCTAGCAGCGAGGTTCTAGGGGCGTAGCCCCTAGCAGGGTCCAAGGGGCAGAGCCCCTAGCTGGGGTCGAGATGACTCATTAGAATTCTATTAACTATCTTAACACAATTTTCAATAGAATTCTTAATTTATTACTTTGTTTGCTAACTCAAAAAGTTCAAGGGCTTCTTTGTAATTAAACCATTTTATTCTAAGTTCAGGGACCTTTCTATCATTCTTTAAAAGTCTAATTTGTTATCAGTTTCTTAACGAATAGGGGCTCATTCGTTGCTTCTGTCTTTCATAACGAATGGAGTCATTCTTTAATTCATAACGAATTGACATTCATAACAAATTGGCCTTTATAACGAATTGACCCTTATAACGAATTGGCCTTTATAACGAATGAACTAATATAGCGAAGGGTCTTTCATAACGAATGGACCTTCTAACGAATGAGGATTCATTAGTCATTTCCCCGTAACGAATTGCTAAACGAATGACTTAAAGAATATAACTCATTCATTATTCTTTATTAATGAATGAGGGCTCATTTATTAGTATTCCGTAACGAATTACATAAAAAATTTATTACACGCGCCTAAGTTTAGGTCAAAGAATGTCAGAAACATTCTCTGACATCCTTAAAATCCGAGCCGTCTTTCCGGCATCGCCGTGCTAGAAAATCGGGAGGTGGCCGGAAAAACGTATTTTACACTGTTTTTCACCGTCTTTTGACCAGTTTGTTCCTGATTCCATCCGGTTCTCGTGAATTTAATGGTTGAGGGTGTCGGCTCGTTGTTTCACGACTAGATCTAGCGGGTTTGGATCCATATAATATCATACTATCGTTACCTCAGGTCGGGATCCGTTCTTCTTCTTGGTTTCATTTAGAGAAAGAAAGAGAGAGAGAGAGAGAGGGAGAGAGAGAGAGAGCTTAAGTGTGTGTTTTGGGTGGTGTATAGAATGGGTGGAATGAATGGATTAGGGAATAATTGTGGTTTATATTATGGGTCACGGGCTTAAGCCCATGGTCTTTCTTCTTTCCTTATTAACCCAACACTAGCCTAACTCATAATAACTCATTTTATTATTTATTAACCGAAACGGGAAACAGAATGTTACAAGTCTTCCCTCCTTAAAGAGGTTTCGTCCCCGAAACCTAACTATTACTTAAACAACCCTGGGTAAAACTTGCGCATCTCATCTTCAACTTCCCAAGTGGCATCTGATCCTTTAAGATGGTTCCACATTACTTTCACCAAAGGGATAACTTGATGGCAAAGTTTTTTTTCCTTGCGGCCGACGATTTCTACAGGCTATTCAACGTAGTTTAACTGTTCATCAACCTCGCTTGTAACCCACTTCACCCACACGATCAAAAATCTTAAATGGTCCAATGTACCCTGGACTCAACTTTCCTCTTTTCCTAAAACGAATAATTCCCTTCCAAAGCGAGACCTTCAACATCACATTGTCACCAACGTTAAACTCGATTGGTCATTAGCGCTTATCAGCATACGACTTCTGAAGATCTTGAGCAGCTTTCATCCCTGACTTGATTTGATCGAACCTTGACGAGGTTTCTTGCATAACTTCCAAGCTTCCGATCTCCTTCTGACCAATCTCTCCCCAACATACAGGAGTCCTACAACGTATACCATATAGCATCTCAAACAAGGGCATACCAATACTCAAATGGTAGCTGTTGTTATAGGAGAACTCTGCCAGATGCAGATGAACATCCCAACTTCCTCCAAAGTCTAAAACACATGCACATAGCATATCCTCAAGGGTTTGGATAGTCATTTCAGACTGCCCATATGTTTGAGGATGATACGCCGTACTGATGTTCAGTCTTGTCCCCATAGCTTCATGGAACATCTTCTAGAATCTTGAAGTAAAACGAGTATCTCTATTAGACACAATCGATAACGGTACTCCATGTTTAGCCACAACTTCTTTTATGAACACATTTGCTAACATTTCTGACGAGATAGCCTCTCGTATAGGCAGAAAGTGAACACCTTTCGTTAAACGGTCCACAATCACCCAAATGGTATCATGATGTTTAGCTGTACAGGGTAGCTTAGTTATGAAATCCATGGTGATGTGTTACCATTTCCATTCAGGTATCTCCAAAGGCTGTATCTTCCCATAAGGTTTCTGGTGTTCAACTTTGACTTGCAAGCACGTTAAGCACTTACCAACATACTCTACTACATCATTCTTCATACCGGGCCACCAGTAGTCGCTCGTAAGATCTTGATACATTTTGGTGGATCCCAGATGAATAGAGTATCTTGACTTGTGAGCTTCATCCAAGATTCGACCTCTAAGATTTCCATGGCGTGGAATCCACTTACGGTCAAACTTAGTCTTTACATCATGAGTGTTTTCCATCAACTCGTCTTGTTGTTCCACAATTCTTTCCTTCTTCATTAGCCCTTCATCTGCAAGCAACTCCGATTTCGCCTTGATGATTTCTCCAAAGAGGTCTGAGTTAACAATTAACTTATACGACTTCACTGTTGCAATGACTTCCTCATTCTTATGGCTTAACGCATCGACGACCACATTAGCCTTACCAGGATAGTATTTGATATCATAGCCGTAGTCCTTTATCAATTCTAACCACCTTATCTGTCTCATGTTCAATTCTTTCTGCTCGAATAAGTACTTCAAACTTTTATGATTCGTGTAAATAGTACACTTAGTACCATACAGGTAATGTCTCCATGTCTTAAGAGCATGCACTACTACTGCTAGCTCTAAATCATGCGTCGGATAAGTACTCTCATGGACTTTCAACTGTCTAGACGTGTGGGCTATCACTTTTCCTTGTTGCATCAACACACAACCTAACCCACGATGCAAAGCATCAGTACAAACAACCAAGTCCTTGTCACCATCGGGTAAAGCAAGGATTGGAGCTTGCGTGAGTCTTCTCTTTAATTCCTCAAAAGCTTCCTCTTGAAAGTTACCCCAACTGAATCCTACGGACTTTCGGGTCATACCGGTCAACGGTGCAGCTATCTTTGAGAAGCCTTCGATGAATCTCCTATAGTAGCTAGCTAACCCTAAGAAGCTTGGTATATCAGTCGGACTCTGTGGAGTCTTCCAATTCGTTATCGCCTCAATATTAGCTGGGTGCACGGTAATCCCTTCTGGATTTATCACGTGACCTAGAAATTGAACTTCTCACAATCAAAATGCGCACTTCGAAAACTTGGTGTATAACTTTTCTTCCTTTAGAACTTCCAACACTTCCCTCAGATGCTCGGCATGATCGGACTCACTTTTTGAATAAATCAATATATCGTCGATGAAAACGATACCTGACTTATCCAACATCGGCTGACAAACCCTATTCATCATGTCCATAAATGTTGCAGGAGCATTTGTTAGTCCGAATGACATCATGAGAAACGCGTAGTGTCTATACCGCGTCCGAAACGCTATCTTAGGGATGCCTGCCTCATTCACTTTCAATTGATGATAGCTTGATCTAAGATCTATTCGTGAGAGCCAACTTGAACCTTGCAGTTGGTCAAACAGATCATCAATCCTTGGCAACGAATATCTATTCTTTACCGTAAGCTTGTTCAACTCGCGATAGTCTATGCACATTCTCATACTTCCATCCTTCTTCTTCATGAACAGTACCGGTGCGCCCCACGGGGAAACACTTGGTACCATGCAGATAATGTCTCCACATCTTGAGAGCATGCACTATTGTTGCTAGCTCTAAATCATGTGTCGGGTAGGTACTCTCATGAACCTTCAACTTTATGGACGCATAAGCTATCACTTTTCCTCGTTGCATTAACATGTAACCCAGCCCACGATGCGTTGCATCAGTACAAACAACTAAGTCCTCATCACCATCGGGTAGAGCAAAGATTGGAGCTTGTGTGAGTCTTTTCTTCAATTTCTCAAAAGCTCCTCCTGAAACTTATTCCAATTGAAAACTACAGACTTTCGGGTCATTCCGGTCAATGGTGCGGCTATCTTGGAGATGCCTTCAATGAATATCCTATAATAGCCAGTCAACCCTAAGAAGCTTCGTATATCAGTCGGGGTCTGTGGAGTCTTCCAACTCATTATCGCCTCAATCTTAGTTGGGTCCACAATAATCCCTTCAGGATTGATTACGTGACCTAAAACTGCACTTCGCGCAACCAAAATGCGCACTTCAAAAACTTAGCATACAACTTCTCTTCTTTTGGCTTCTCTAATACCTCTCGTAGATGTTTAGCATGGTCGGACTCACTTTTAGAACAAATCAATATATCTTCAATGGAAACGATGACTGACTTATCTAACATCAGCCGACATAACCTATTCATCATATCTATAAATGCCGAGGGAGCATTCGTTAGACCGAACGGCATCACGAGAAACTTGTAGTGTCCATACCGCGTCTGGAACGTTGTCTTAGGTATGTCTGCCTCTTTCACCTTAAGCTGATGATAGCCTGATCTAAGGTCTATTCGTGAGAACCAACTCGAACCTTGTAGTTGATCAAACAAATCATCAATCTGTGGAAACAGATATTGGTTTTTCACCATAAGCTTGTTCAACTCACGATTGTGACATCTGCCCCGATCCGACCCGACCCAGGTACCCGTTTCTCTGACCCGATCTCTTTCTTTTATGATTTAATATTTATTTATACTTATACTTTATTTTTAATAATAATAATATATTTTCCTTCCCGCCTCTCTCTCTCTTTCTTTCCGCCGTTCCGTCCCTCTCCTTTTCTCTCTTTCCGCCTTCTTTTCCCTCTTGTCGTCATCCCGCCCTTACGCCTTGTTTCCCTCTTTTTCTTCTAACTCTTTGCTTGTCTTTTGTTCCTTCCCGCCTAAGGTTGTCTGCGCAGACCCCTTGCAAGGAATCCTGCGTGAAGACCACCTGTTTCAGCGATTCGCGAGACGAACTCTTCTCGCAGCGCGCTAAGAATTGTAATTCTTCTCGCAGCGCGCTAAGAATCGTAGTTCATCCCTCGACGCGCGAAGAATTATAGTTCTTCCCGCGGCGCGCTAGGAATTTTAGTTCCTCCCGCGGCGCGCTAAGAAATGTGATTCTTCCCGCGGCGCGCTTAGAAATGTAGTTCTTTCCGCGACGCGTTAAGGTTGGTTCTGTCTGCCTTCGCGCTCGCGCACTTTTGCCTTCGCGCTCCAGCCTTCTCGCGCTATGTCTTGAGTCTTTTCTTCTGTTTAATCTAGCCGTTGCTTTTGTGTTGTCTTATCTTTTGTGCTGTTGACCTAATCTGCTTTATGTCTGAAAAGTTACTTTCGGCGCAGCATGCGCGCCAACCCCATTGGTTGGCAGATAAAGTGACTGACATTATCTTTTGAGATCTGCTTTTCCATGCTTGACCAGTACCTTTATCTGACCCGCCCATGCTTTTTACTGTTAACCTGTCAGCTTTATCTTGCCCCCTGCAGCTGCCATATCTTTTGATATCTTTTGTTATCTTTTGTTTTGTCTTGTTCTGTTTGTCTTGGAATCTTTTCCCCTTTTTCTGGATTTATGTCTCCTAGGGTTTCTCTATAAATAATAATGTTATTTTTAACACTACACACACAAGCACTTAATCTCTCCTGTTCTTTCTTGCTCTCTGCCGTTGATTCTCTGCCGCCTCCCTCTCTGCCTCCGTCTTCCTCTCTGTTCTGCCCTGCCTTTCCGGTAATATATATATATATATATATAATAATTTACTTATGCAAACTTATAATCTAGACTTAAAACAGATCGTTAAAACAATAATCTTTAATTATAGGTTAACTTGTGCTTGTTTAAAGTTGGTTCTTGCTTTATCTTACACCGCATCGTTTATCAAGTGAGTAATCTCGTACCTAATCCCTTTTTGCTTTTAATGTTTTGGGATGTTCATGTGTTCATACAAACTTAGAGTCTTAAACTTGTTTATGAGCTTTAGTCGCGCAGTATCCCATGTGTTGAGGACGTTTACTTGGCTGTTTATTTGTATGTGTGTATCATTAACCGCTTTGTTCGGCCTATTCCGCAGTTTTCATGGATCCATTAGATGAACACGGGAGACCTATCGTTTACGGTTTTCTTTGTTTACACTTGCACAGATGTTTTCTCGTTTTTGTGCTCAATTGGGAGCATGGATTGAACTATGAACTATGAGCTATGATCTATCTAGGCTTGATCACAATCTGATTGCACCCTTGTTAAACACCAGACATACACGTGTTGCGCGCAGATTTATTGTTATCTATGTATTGTATTAAACTTGATTTCTCACCAACACGCAAGTGTTTGACGTTTATTTTAACACATGTTCAGGTTTGCAGTAGCTGTTTTGGAGCTTGTGGACACATAGGACGTTTTTACTTTTGGACCTAGATTAAAATGTATCAAGACAAGTTATTGCTGTTCAAATATTTTGATTTATAATATATTGATTTATGTTGGTTTATTTATATCTTATGTATA
Source organism: Bidens hawaiensis (assembly GCF_021521415.1). Lineage (NCBI taxonomy): Eukaryota > Viridiplantae > Streptophyta > Magnoliopsida > Asterales > Asteraceae > Bidens > Bidens hawaiensis. Next base: position 128,495 of record NW_027496133.1, read on the forward strand.
CGTTGCGCATGCGTGAATGAGTATATTTATTAAATATTGACACCCAATAGTGTCACGAGTAATGAAACAATATGTGGCGCCCCGATGTATAATCCGCCTTTGGTCGGGGTGTTACAGATTGGTATCAGAGCCAGGTTGACTTTAGGATAGGTGGTTAGACGTAACGGCCTAGAATACCTAAGAGTCCCTTCTCGCGCATGAGAGAAATCTCATGTTTGCGCGCTTATTGTTAATTACTCGTTGTTTATAAATATGCTCGCGCTTGCGCAGTATATGATTTTATTTCACGATATTTCGATTTTTGTTGAATTTCGATTGATTTTTCTTACATATTCGTTTGTTGGGTTTGAAAATCCGAAAAGTCATGGTGATACATGAATAGTTGATTTTCAATTTCCATTTATGATTATGTTCTGAGGTTGGAGACTTGAAAAGTCATGGTGATACATGAATTGTCAACCTCCCATACTCATTTTCTTGTATATTTTATATTGAAGATTGAAAAGTCATGGTGATACATGAATCGTCAATCTCCAATACTTGTTTGCTCGTATATTTTAAATTGGGAATTCGGAAAGTCATGGTGATACATGAATTGTCGATTCTTGATTCGAATTTGTTACCTTTATTAAGTCTGCATTTAGGGTCATTTATTTTACTTTAACTTTGGACAGTAACTGACTCCGTGAAACCAAGCTTTTCGAGGTTATACTTTGTGCTAAAACCAAGATATTAACTAAAATTAAAACTTTTATAGAATGCCTCCGCTATCTCGCCGATTTCAGAGAAGAGAAGCCTCGCGCATGCGTAGACAGCAACGTTCCCAGGAAATGGCCGCCGCGATAGCCCAAGCCTTGAGCCAAAACAATACCTCCAGTTATAACATTAAATCCTTTAACGCGGGTAACCCTCCAAAATTCACAGGTCTTGAAGGAGCCACCGTGATGCTCCAGTGGCTTGAGAAGATAGAAAACACTTTCCTCCACACCCAATGCACCTCAGACAGACGAACCCTGTATGCTTCCAGTGTCCTGGAATCCAGAGCGCTTACATGGTGGAATGGAGTAGCTCATGCGCGTGGCGCAGAGGCTGCTTCTAGCATGACATGGGAGGAATTCAAGGAAATTCTTACGCGAGAATTCTGCCCTCCCAACGAAGTTAAGCGCCTGGAGGAGGAATTTTGGAATCTTAAGCAGTACAGCGGTGAAGCGCGCGAGTACGCGACGCGCTTCCATGAACTAAGCCTGCTTGTCCCTCACCTTGTTACCCCTTCCCGCCGAGCCATAGAGAAATTCCTTGGGGGTCTCCCCATGGAAATTCAAGATTCTGTATGGGCTAGAAACCCAGTAACCCTCTCTGACGCCATCGAGTTGGCCGCTGTGCTCAGCGACAACCATGTCAGAGCAGGAACCCTGTTCCTGCGGGGATCTGAGAAGACCAAACCCACCAAGACTGCCCCTGAACCAACAGAAACCAAACCTGAACCCTCAAACCGTAACAACCTCAAGCGCAGGCGCAAGGCCTATGCGCTTACCAACCCGCCCATTGCCCAGCAACCCATTTATCAACCTCCAGTTTACGCGCCTAACCCTCTGTCAGCCTACCCAACACCTCCTGTAGTCCACAACTATGCCTTAACCAATCCCGCACTCCCTGCCCCGCCACCTAAGAAACCTTACACAGGAAATCAACCTTTTTGCCCAACCTGTAGACTTCACCACCCAACCCAAACCCCGTGTCGACAATGTAACCGATGTGGCCGCATTGGTCACTCTGCCGAATACTGTAGAGTCCCTCTCGCCAATCCAATTGCGCAAACACCACCAGTCTACCCGCAGAACCCACAACCAACCTACCAAAACCCACGACCCAGATCGTGCTTTAACTGCGGTGATCCCAGTCATTTCCGGAATGCGTGCCCGAGACTACAAGTGCAAATCACACAAGCGAATCCGGTGAACCAGATTTCAAACCAAGTAACGCGTGGACGAGCTTTTAACATAACCGCGCACCAAGCGCAAGCGAATAATGACGTAGTTAATGGTACATTTTTACTTAACGGATTTTATGCTTCTGTACTTTTTGATACTGGCGCCGATCGAAGTTTTATCTCTCGCGCCTTCGAGCAGAAGCTTGCGCGACCGCGCGATAACTTAAAAGAAGATTTTTCAGTTGAATTGGCTAATGGTGAAACTGTTTTAATTAACTCTGTGATTAAAGACTGTACGCTTAACCTTAACGAAAACGATTTTCTGATCGACCTCATCCCTATGCCTCTTGGAAGCTTTGATGTTATTATTGGTATGGACTGGCTCTCGAATAATCGCGCCGAAGTTATTTGCGCCAAGAAATTGATTCGCATACCTCGAGAGAATGGTGATCTTCACATCTACGGCGAAAAACCCTCCAGTGGTCTTAAGCTTATGTCTTGCGCCGAAGCCCAAAGACTCATGCGGAAGAAGTGTATTGCATTTCTAGCCCATGTGGTTAAACCCTATGAAGGAAAGAAGCTTCGCGATATCCCTGTTGTGCGTGATTTCCCTGAAGTTTTTCCTGATGATCTTCCTGGTATCCCTCCCGCTCGTGAAGTCGAGTTCCGTATTGATCTTGTCCCTGGTGCTTCCCCCGTAGCTAAATCTCCTTATCGTCTTGCACCCGCTGAGATGCAAGAATTGGCAAGCCAACTCCAAGAGTTGACTGCTAAAGGATTCATCCGCCCTAGCTCTTCGCCCTGGGGTGCTCCGGTGTTGTTCGTTAAAAAGAAAGATGGATCGTTTCGCATGTGTATTGATTACCGCGAGTTGAACAAACTCACCATTAAAAACCGGTATCCCTTACCGCGTATTGACGACCTCTTTGATCAACTCCAAGGTGCCTCTTGTTTTTCCAAGATCGATCTCCGCTCTGGCTATCACCAGTTGCGCATCCGCGATGAAGATGTTCCGAAGACTGCTTTTCGAACTCGTTATGGCCATTTTGAATTCTTGGTCATGTCCTTCGGTTTAACCAACGCACCCGCCGTTTTCATGGATCTAATGAATCGGGTGTGTAGGCCTTTCTTGGATAAATTCGTGATTGTGTTTATCGATGATGTTCTGGTGTATTCTAAGACCAAGGCCGAGCATGAGCAACATCTTCGGTTGGTGTTGCAAAAGCTTCGAACCGAGCAGCTCTATGCTAAGCTTTCCAAATGTGAATTCTGGTCTGATGAAGTACAGTTTCTTGGTCATGTTGTAAACAAGATGGGTATCCATGTCGACCCATCCAAAATTGAAGCAATCAAGAACTGGATTACGCCATCCTCTCCCTCTGAGATCCGTTCCTTTCTGGGCTTAGCTGGTTACTACCGGCGATTTATTTCGAACTTCTCAAAGATCGCTTTGCCTTTAACAGCTCTAACGCACAAAGGTAAACCATATATTTGGGGCTCGAAGCAAGAAGAAGCCTTTCTAACGCTCAAGCGATTGTTGTGTGAAGCTCCTGTTCTTGCGCTACCTGAGGGTAATGATGATTTTGTCGTGTACTGCGATGCCTCCAACCAAGGTCTCGGTTGTGTTCTTATGCAACGAGGCAAGGTTATCGCTTACGCATCAAGGCAACTTAAGGTTCATGAAAAGAATTATACAACTCACGACCTCGAACTTGGTGCAGTTGTTTTTGCCTTGAAGATCTGGAGACACTACCTTTATGGTACTAAGTGTATCCAAAAGTCTTCAGCATATCTTTGATCAAAAGGAACTTAACATGAGGCAACGCCGATGGAACGAACTCATCAGCGATTACGATTGTGAGATCCGGTATCATCCTGGTAAGGCTAATGTGGTAGCCGATGCGCTCAGCCGAAAACCCTGCCAGCTTAACTGTATTTTGCCGCGCACGCATCTTCACTTTGCGCCGATTCAAAGCAACCTTGAATCGCGTATTCGTGACGCGCAGCGCGCATCCATCAGTAATGGTAGCCTTCGCGCCGAGTTAGCGTGTGGCGCGGAAGCGCACTTTGTCCCTAATCTGAGTGGAATTCTCTGCTATCTTAATCGCATCTGGATTCCCTTTGATGAGAATCTTCGCGCTGATATCCTGAGTGAAGCGCATAAATCTCGGTATTCTATTCATCCTGGCGCTGATAAGATGTACAAGGATTTGCGCATTACTTATTGGTGGCCCGGTATGAAAAAGGATATTGCTGTGTTCGTAGCTAAATGCCTGACTTGTTCTAAAGTAAAAGCTGAACACCAACGCCCATCTGGTTTGCTCGAACAACCAGAAATTCCTACGTGGAAATGGGAATGTGTAGCGATGGACTTTATTACCAAGTTACCTTTGACAGCAAGCAAACATGATAGCATTTGGGTAATAGTGGATCGTTTGACTAAGTCTGCTCACTTTCTGCCCATTCGTGAAAACTACCGTGTTGAGCAACTCGCGCAGCTTTATGTCAAGGAAATTGTCTGCCGCCATGGTACTCCTTTGAGCATCATATCCGATCGCGATGGCCGTTTTATATCTCGCTTTTGGAAATCTCTCCAATCTGCGCTAGGAACTCGCTTGGACATGAGTACGGCATATCATCCTCAGACTGACGGTCAGTCTGAGCGAACTATTCAAACTCTTGAGGATATGCTCCGATCTTGTGTTCTTGATTTTGGAGGTAATTGGGATTCACACCTGCCTTTGATCGAGTTCTCTTATAACAACAGCTATCATTCCAGTATCGGTATGGCCCCATTTGAAGCACTTTACGGTCGTAAGTGCCGCTCCCCGATCTGTTGGAGCGAAGTGGGTGAAACTCAAATCACAGGACCCGAACTTGTTCAAGAGACAACCGATAAAATCGCCAAGATCCGTGATCATCTGCTGACTGCCCGAAGCCGACAGAAGAGTTACGCAGATCGCAGGCGAAAGCCTCTCGAATTTCAAGTTGATGATCTTGTTCTCCTCAAAGTGTCGCCTTGGAAAGGTGTCGTCCGCTTTGGGAAGAAAGGTAAGCTTGCTCCTCGATATGTTGGACCATTCAAGATTCTCGCGCGTGTGGGAAAAGTTGCCTACAGACTTGACCTGCCGCCCGCGCTCAGTAATGTGCATCCAACGTTCCATGTATCCAATCTCAAGAAGTGTTTAGCCGACGAGAACCTTCACATTCCACTTGATGAAGTTCAAGTTGATGAAACTATGCATTTTGTTGAGAAGCCTGTTGAGATTATGGATCGCGAGGTTAAGCAAACCAAGCGCAGTCGTATCCCTATCGTGAAAATTCGTTGGGAGTCCAAGCGCGGAGCCGAGTTTACATGGGAAAGGGAAGATCAGATGAAGATCAAGTACCCGCACCTGTTCTCTGCGCAACCTACTTCGAGATAAATTTCGGGACGAAATTTCTTAAAGTAGGGGAGAATGTGACATCTGCCCCGATCCGACCCGACCCAGGTACCCGTTTCTCTGACCCGATCTCTTTCTTTTATGATTTAATATTTATTTATACTTATACTTTATTTTTAATAATAATAATATACTTTCCTTCCCGCCTCTCTCTCTTTCTTTCCGCCGTTCCGTCCCTCTCCTTTTCTCTCTTTCCGCCTTCTTTTCCCTCTTGTCGTCATCCCGCCCTTACGCCTTGTTTCCCTCTTTTTCTTCTAACTCTTTGCTTGTCTTTTGTTCCTTCCCGCCTAAGGTTGTCTGCGCAGACCCCTTGCAAGGAATCCTGCGTGAAGACCACCTGTTTCAGCGATTCGCGAGACGAAATCTTCTCGCAGCGCGCTAAGAATTGTAATTCTTCTCGCAGCGCGCTAAGAATCGTAGTTCATCCCTCGACGCGCGAAGAATTATAGTTCTTCCCGCGGCGCGCTAGGAATTTTAGTTCCTCCCGCGGCGCGCTAAGAAATGTGATTCTTCCCGCGGCGCGCTTAGAAATGTAGTTCTTTCCGCGACGCGTTAAGGTTGGTTCTGTCTGCCTTCGCGCTCGCGCACTTTTGCCTTCGCGCTCCAGCCTTCTCGCGCTATGTCTTGAGTCTTTTCTTCTGTTTAATCTAGCCGTTGCTTTTGTGTTGTCTTATCTTTTGTGCTGTTGACCTAATCTGCTTTATGTCTGAAAAGTTACTTTCGGCGCAGCATGCGCGCCAACCCCATTGGTTGGCAGATAAAGTGACTGACATTATCTTTTGAGATCTGCTTTTCCATGCTTGACCAGTACCTTTATCTGACCCGCCCATGCTTTTTACTGTTAACCTGTCAGCTTTATCTTGCCCCCTGCAGCTGCCATATCTTTTGATATCTTTTGTTATCTTTTGTTTTGTCTTGTTCTGTTTGTCTTGGAATCTTTTCCCCTTTTTCTGGATTTATGTCTCCTAGGGTTTCTCTATAAATAATAATGTTATTTTTAACACTACACACACAAGCACTTAATCTCTCCTGTTCTTTCTTGCTCTCTGCCGTTGATTCTCTGCCGCCTCCCTCTCTGCCTCCGTCTTCCTCTCTGTTCTGCCCTGCCTTTCCGGTAATATATATATATATATATAATAATTTACTTATGCAAACTTATAATCTAGACTTAAAACAGATCGTTAAAACAATAATCTTTAATTATAGGTTAACTTGTGCTTGTTTAAAGTTGGTTCTTGCTTTATCTTACACCGCATCGTTTATCAAGTGAGTAATCTCGTACCTAATCCCTTTTTGCTTTTAATGTTTTGGGATGTTCATGTGTTCATACAAACTTAGAGTCTTAAACTTGTTTATGAGCTTTAGTCGCGCAGTATCCCATGTGTTGAGGACGTTTACTTGGCTGTTTATTTGTATGTATGTATCATTAACCGCTTTGTTCGGCCTATTCCGCAGTTTTCATGGATCCATTAGATGAACACGGGAGACCTATCGTTTACGGTTTTCTTTGTTTACACTTGCACATATGTTTTCTCGTTTTTGTGCTCAATTGGGAGCACGGATTGAACTATGAACTATGAGCTATGATCTATCTAGGCTTGATCACAATCTGATTGCACCCTTGTTAAACACCAGACATACACGTGTTGCGCGCAGATTTATTGTTATCTATGTATTGTATTAAACTTGATTTCTCACCAACACGCAAGTGTTTGACGTTTATTTTAACACATGTTCAGGTTTGCAGTAGCTGTTTTGGAGCTTGTGGACACATAGGACGTTTTTACTTTTGGACCTAGATTAAAATGTATCAAGACAAGTTATTGCTGTTCAAATATTTTGATTTATAATATATTGATTTATGTTGGTTTATTTATATCTTATGTATACGTTGCGCATGCGTGAATGAATATATTTATTAAATATTGACACCCAATAGTGTCACGAGTAATGAAACAATATGTGGCTCCCCGATGTATAATCCGCCTTTGGTCGGGGTGTTACAACGATAGTCTATACACATTCTCATACTTCCATCCTTCTTCCTAACAAATAATACCGGTGTGCCCCACGGGGAAACACTTGGTCTTATAAAACCTTTATCGAGGATTTCTTGTGGTTGGGACATCAATTCTTTCATCTCATGAGGCGCCAGGCGGGAAAGTGCTTTCGCAACGGGTTGGGCTCCTGGTATTAAGTCTATCTGGATTTTTCTCTCTCTCGCTCCAGTGGCAACCCCGGAAGGTCATCAGGGAACACTTCTGGGTAGTCGCGCACAACAGGAACATCTTTCACTTCTTTCTTCTCGGCCGTAGCTTGGTAACATACGCCAGGTAGGCACCGCACCCTCGCCTTAATAAACCTTCGGCTTTTATCATCGAAATGACATTAATCCCAGAACTTTCTTTATCACCATAAACCGTCACCGAGCTACCATCCAGGAACTTTAACCTTAATATCCTACTCTTACACACTATCTGAGTGTAACGATTCCGGCAAATTCAGGTATACCCTAGCCGGAATATACTATTTACGTGTTATTTAATATCGAATATATGAATTATAATGTGTTTATATGAGTATATAAGATTCACAGTACGAATTATACTCGAATGTACAGCTAGTCATATTGAAATTACGATTAATCGATGAACGGTTATTGAAACCCGAACGAATCGGGGATTACGTTATAGACGAAATATATAATGTTTAGTGATGTGTACGAAGTATTAAGGCTTCGGGATAAGTGAATTATAGCACAGAAAAAGGATTTCGATTTATTAGTACATCGGTACGTTAAACGAAACCTTTAACATCAAACCAAGCAAGAGACGATCGATCAAGCCGAAAAAGATGCACAATGACCGACAATATGATGTGTTGAGTCAATAAATGGCACGATTTATGTTTTTAAAGATTTTAAATCAGTTTTATATAAATTTTATTTTTAAGACGAAAAACGATCGTTTTAGCCTCGTTTTAAGCCGAATTAAGAGTTTAACCGAAAAACGAACTGAACCAGATTATCCACAACGTTATCCGGATTACACAATCCAAATGTGTGGCCATGGTTGGAGATGTGGGCCCCCCCCCACACCATACATGGACCGATCGGTCCATGTGGTGCACACACACATCACATTTTCTTTTTTCTAAACTCCCAACTCCAAAATCCTCTCAACACTCTTCAACCTTCATCCAAACCCTTGATTTTTAACAAGAATCATAAGGTAAAAACATGGTTTTAATGGTTGATTCATAGTTTTGATTCCATGATCTTAAGTTGTTTGCAAGAGAATGAAGTTTCAAGTGAAAAATGGGTGAAAACCCGAGATGAAACCGATTCTTGCGTGATCAAGTGATGTATACGAGTTATACAAGGGATCTTGGTCCAAGAAAGGATTTAAAGGAGTCAAAAACGAATTTTTACGGTTAAAATCTTTGTTTTGGTGTCTTAACCGAAACCATGAAAGAAATGGCTTGATTGAAGGTATAACTTGCTTGGTGTGGTGTTGTTGTGCTTGTAGGTGTTGTATCTAGTTGCTAGCAAAGGCTAGAAAGCAAGATCTTTGCGATCTAAAGCTAGAAACACAAGGTAGTTCGGTTTTTCGTATGATTTGTAAGATTTGGACAGATTGTGGTAGACTTAGAGTTGAGTCATGAAATTTCACAGAGATGATCTACACATGAAAATATGAGATCTGTGAAATTTTGGTAATTTTTGGATAAAGGATGAATATTTGGTGAATTTAATGCTCGGTTTTGGCTAAAAATGGTGAAAAATAGCTAAACATCATGAAAAATTCTGGACAAATTTAGATAAGCTTTTTATAACATATAAAAGTCACACACAAAATTTCAGGTCCATTGGAGAAGTCTAAGTAGGCTTTTCGGTAAAACGAGTTCTAGGGTTTTCTAACTCGGTTTTGGTGAAAATGGCATGAAAAATGAGTTTTTGCTTCTGTAAAAATTACTGGGAACTATGTGGATGGCAGGAGTCATCCCAGAAAAATTTGGGATTTTTCTAAGGTCGTTTGGTATTTTCGACATATTTGGTGTTTAAATGACGTTTAAAAATAGATAAATAAATGTTAAATATAAAAATTAATTCTGGAAATATTTTTATAAAATTCCTTACTGTCAAAAACTGATTTGTACAAAATTTCAAGATCCGAGACTAAACGGATAATTATTTGTGCTAATTAGAATATAAAAACAAACTTTTAAAGCTTAAAACGCGTAAACCGGCAAAGTTCGCCTAAGCGAACTGACTGGTGTATAAAAACCTTAAAAATGGACTATTTTCATGAAACTAAATTAGTTAAGTAAAAATAAATCATCCGAAAATAATTCGGATGATTTGGGTAATTTTACCCGATTTAGTCGTTTCCGGTATATTAAAGACGGAAACGGGCCCTGCGGCCAAACGGGGTGTCTAAACCGAGCTCTAATTTCACCACTTTAATTAAAATATCAATAACAACTATTTTCGGGTCGTATGTGGCCAAACTCATTTTTGAAAACATAAAGACGAATAACCGTGATAGGCACGCAAAACGAGAAAACAAACTAATGGTAGTTTTGACTAAAGAACTCTAAGTAATATCACAATCTAAGTCCTGAGAAGTGTTTCGGGGTTAACATTGTCCCCGGATCGTGTACGGTACTGGGTCAACAGTGTCCCCAGACGTACCGGTTAACACGAATTTAAGTTATATTAATATAAATTGTGTAGTAACGACTTAGGGATCGTATTACAGATCCAGACCGGTAGCTGTTCACAGTATTACATCTGCTCACCAAAAAAGTGAGTTTTCACGAGCCCCTTTTTATTGAACTGTTTTAAATATTTTCCCGGGGCGGAAAGCATGTTGTTATCAAAGTGTTTAAGTACATGCCGATCGCATGGAAATGAATGTATTTATATAATGTCTATTGTACGGGAATCGTACGGTAGTGTATTAAGATGGTAATTGTTTGAGTTACTAATATTGTAAGGCCCGAAACAGTGTTCTGGGTTAACAGTGTCCCAAGAGGTTATTAAATGTATTTTCTGGGTTAACAGTGTCCCTAGAGGCTATTAAATGTGTTTCTGGGTTAACAGTGTCCCCAGAGGTTATAAAATGTATTTCTGGGTTAACAGTGTTCCCAGAGGTTATAAAATGTATTTCTGGGTTAACAGTGTCCCCAGAGGTTATTAAATGTGTTTCTGGGTTAACGGAATTTTCACTTGTAGGCTCAGCATAATTACATCATTAAATTATGATTATTAAAATGATTTGTCATGGTTTACTTAAATTAGTGAAACTCACCAACTATTCGTAGTTGACCCGTTTTCTTTACATGCTTTCTAGGTACACCCAAATTGGAATGAGTGATACGTGCTTGCTGATGTGTGCTATTTTGTGGAAGCTTAAGTGTCTATATTTTGTTTTAAACATGTTAACGTACTATTGGTAAAAATTATGTGATAACACCTAGTCGGTAACGAAACTCGGAACAATGTAATACGTTTAAATTATTGTAGTGGTGTTTTTTTTATAAGCAATGCTGTTGATATCAGATGTGTCTGTTGCATCCCGTGTACGTTTCCGCTGCGTTTACGGGGTGTTACACTGAGCCTCGAACTCAGATAGCCAATCCATTCCCAATACTACATCGAACCCTCCTAAGGTCATAACACAGGGTAACAGGGAATTCACATCCCTCTAACTCTATCTTACAATCCTTAACCATTCTCATTATCTTAACGAGGTCTCACTAGTAGTTTCAACAATAAAGGTTTCAGGCGTACAGCAACATTTTTTTTCGCTAACTTACTAAACGGTGTAGCTACGAAACTTCTATTTGCACCCGAATCAAACAGTACTGAAGCAGTAATACCGTTTACTAGAAACATACCTGTCACAACATCTAGAATCTGCTTGGCATGCTCCTGAGTCAGCATGTAGGCCCTATTCCTCGGCCTCACTTGTTCAGCATTTTTCGTCTCACTTCCTCCAGTTTCACCACCCATTCAAGCCCTTGCCAGGTGACCGGTCTAACCGCACCTATCATGCGGGCTTTGCATGGCAATCCTGAGCATAATGCCCCATCTTTCCACATTTGTAACATGCATTTGACCCTTACTTGCATTCCCTACATGGGACTTTCCACACTTGTGACACACATTAAAACCAGTACCCCACTTGCACTCACCAGTGTGCATCTTACCACAAGTCTTGCACGACCTCTTCTCCCACACTTTCTGTCTCTAATCTTTGGGGTTCCATGATTGGGTACCGGCTCGCTTAGCAGGAACAACCCATTTCTTCTCTCTCTTCTCTTCTAACACCACATCATCCACAGCCAGGTCATCGTAAACCATCTCTGCGAGTTTGACAGCAGAGTCAAAAGTAACAGGTTTACTTGCCTGACTAAGGTACGAACATTCTGTGGAAGCCCTCATATGTAGCACTTGATCCTTTTCACTTCAGTGTTCACCATGTCAGGCACCAACCTCGACATGCGGTTGAATTCAGTAGTGTACTCGCGGTGTGTCATCTTACCCGCTTCAAATTTAGAAACTTCATCTCAGCCTTCTTAACTTCCGCATCAGCACAGAAACATTTCATGACCATCTCCTGCCCTTCTCATGGCCTTAATTTCTTATCGAGTCTTCCTCTACTCTACCAATTCCCACCAGTACATAGATTTATCTCCGAATGATTGGGTAGCATAACCCACTGCTTCGTCGGGACAGCACTCGTTAATTCAGATAACCTTTTCCATCGCAGTTCTCCATTAGAAGGTAGCGATTGCATCCCCCAAACCAGTCAGCTTCGGCGGGTCGCAACCTTTGAACGAGTTATAGTTACACCCACCTCGGCCTCACTTTCTCTCATCAACTTTCGTAGATCGAACCTCACTCGACTCACCTTCCCCATCATCAGCTTTCTTACCATCATCTCCTGCCCTCTCAGCGGTCCTCACATGGCTTCCAGTAGACTTTTCAGGTTGCAGGTTCTTCACAGCAGCAGTTACAGCCTGAGCAATGGCTGCTTAAATAGTAGGGCCAAGTTGATACCCTTCATTGTTTCTTGGATTGCGCCCAGTTGCGCTTCCTTCCTCTCCGGTGTTAATAACTGGATCTGCAGAAGGTTCTCGGACAACACGTGGCCTACCACGATGTTCAGTACGACCTCCTTGACCGACGGCCTTTCATGCTCCAGCAATTCATGTTCTATAAGGAAATACAATCATCACTCAAGGAACTATTTAATACAAGGATAGTAAGGCTAACAGGTAATAACGATGACCAACTGTGATTAGCTGATCACGTTACTCTCCGTGTCCTATACACTTCCCTTTGTGAGTTCAGTTGTACTAATTCTACTTCTAACAGTTAGACAATCAAACAATTATTATAATCATATACTCCTATCTCTAGCAATTAAGCTAACTTACTAAAACATTCTTACATTACATGTGAAATTAATTACATACTTTACCTTTACTTAGCTTGCTTAAGTGACACATGGCTTTCTTGAACTGGCATCTTCTTTCTTTTCTCCCTTATGTCCCACTCTCTTTTCGAGTTTAAGCATGTAGGATGCTTATTTTTCTTGAACTTATTATCTGATACCAACTTGTAAGGCCGCGGTCCTGGTGCCCTACATTGGCGTTGGATTTACTCATAAACACAGTTCTAAATATCAGAATTAATTAAAACTTCGCGGAATAAATAAAACTTCAAACATTAATTACGATCATTCCATACCTACCTCAATCTACTCACATGCATGCATACAAAAAGTCAGCTATGCTGAGTGAGTTCTAATTAATACAGGTAACATACGTTACATCCATATACTTACTTATATACATATCTGAAGAAACATATAACATACTTAGATTTTTACCTTTTTTCATACTTTCATACTTTCATTCTTTTATTTCATACATACATACATGCATACATTTCATCCTATAACCTTCGCAGATATCATTAGGGCTTGTTCCCTACATTCTCAGATATTATTAGGGTCTGTTCCTTTCGTTCGCAGATATTATTAGGGTATGTTCCCTTCATTCGCAGATATTATTAAGGTCTGTTCCCTAGCTTCACTCTACCATACTTTCATACTAACATTCATACAATTTCGCACATACCCTACTTTATCGTTCATACATACACAATTATATATATTCTAACACTTACCTTCCTTGGAGATACGTGCAATATCCGAAGATCGTTCACGTACCGACAAGCTTTCATTCATATTCACAATATAATATCTATCACATATATCATCCATGCATACACTTACCACTCAAGGTAAGTGTATTAACTAATCACATTCAGTATGCACACAACCCCGAAAACATAATAAGGAAATGGGGCTAGAAACAACTCGGTTGCGTTCACCATTAGTGGTTATTCCTTTCTTTAGCTGTGCGCGACTAACTGTATAACAATTACACGTATCATTTAACTATCACTACCCACATCATGTTTCTAGTTTAATTATAATCCTCAATGAACGGGGGTTCGGGGGAAGCGCCCCTGGCAGCAAGGTTCTAGGGGCGGCAGCCCCTAGCAGGGTCTAAGGGGCAAAGCCCTAGCTGGGGTCGAGCTGACTCATTAGATTTCAATTAACGGTCTTAACACAATTTTCATTAGAATTCTTAATTTATTATTTTATTTGCTAACTCAAAAAGTTCGAAGGCTTCTTTGTAATTAAACCATTTTATTCTAAGTCCAGGGACCTTTCTGTCATTCTTTCAAAGTCTAATTCATTATCAGTTTCTTAACGAATGGGGGCTCATTCGTTGCTTCTGTCATTCATAACGAATGCACTCATTCCTTACTTCATAACGAATTGACCCTTATAAAAAATTGGTCTTTATAACAAATGAACTAATATAACGAAGGTTCTTTCATTATGAATGGACCTTCAAACGAATGAGGGTTCATTCGTCATTTCCCCGTAACAAATTTCTTAGCCAATGACTTAACGAATGTAGCTAATTCTTTATTCTTACTTAACGAATTGGCATAGCGAATGAGCCTAACAAACGACCCATTCGTTAGTCTTCTATAATGAATTACATAACGAATTCGTTACACGCGCCTAGGGTTAGGTCAGAGAATGTCAGTAACATACTCTGACATCATTAAAATCCGCGCCGCCTTTCTGGCGCCGCCGTGCCGGAAAACTAGGCGGTGGCCGGAAAAACGTATTTTACACTGTTTTGGTCCTGTTCGATCCAGATCCGAGCTAGGGTGACCCCTAAGCTCGTCTTATGACCGGTTTATACCCGATTCCATCCGGATCTCGTGACTTTAACGGTTGAGGGTGTCAGCTCGTCGTTTCGCGACTAGATCTAGCGGGTTTGGATCCATAATATCATACTATCGTTACCTCGGGTCGGGATCGGTTCTTCTTCTTGGTTTCATTTAGAGAGAGAGAGTGAGAGAGAGAGCTTAAGTGTGTGTTTTGGGTGGAGTTTGGAGTGGGTGGAATGAATGGATTAAGGAATAATTGTGGTTTATATATTATGGGTCATGGGCTTAAGCCCATGGTCTTTCTTCTTTCCTTATTAACCCAACACTAGTCCAACTCATAATAACTCATTTTATTATTTATTAACCGAAATGGGAAATGGAATGTTACACAAATCCATGTAGACTCTCTAGAACGGTAAATTGATCTAATTTAACACTTTTAATGGTTAAGTCTTCTTTTTCTCATTTTCTCTTTTTGCAACTCAAGCAATCGTCACTCAAATGAAATCCTTTCTCATTCACCCCATTAAAAAGTTGATTATGAACTAAGTAGTTCATCTTTCTAACATGAATGTGTCCCATTCTCTTGTGCCATAATATGGATTCTTTCTCTGACGCTTTGGAGACAAAACATTGTACAGCCTTGGTTTGCTAGCTACACTCATGTTAAGAACATACAAATCATTCTCTCGAGGTGCTTTCATCAAAACTCATTCTTCCAGTATCTTGTACCCCGGTTTCAAAATAATACACTCTTTCAATGAAGTGTGTGGAGAATCCTTTGTTACAAATTTGTGAAATGCTTAACAAATTGTTCTCCAATTTTTGTGATGTAATTGACTTTATCATTTGATAGTATTTCTTCACCCACTATTTGACCCCCTTGGTTACCAGCAAATCCAACATAGCCTCTTCTAATTGATTTGACATCTTTCAATAAATGAAGAGTACCAGTCATGTTTCTAGAAGCTCCACTATCCATTATCCAATGTGAATTATTGGATCTTGGAAGCCCCTACACACCAAGTAACCAATTAGTGAAACAAGGAAACCCAAGCCTTCTTGGTCTTGGGTTGTTTGAATTTCTCATACAACATTTCCCCACACAATTCATCACATTCACTATCCATTGAGGAATTATATGACCAAGCACTAGAAGCATCAGAAATCTACTTAACAACATAAAAACCCTTACACACTTTAGGTATATTACTAGGTGACTTAGCTTCCAAATCACTAGTTTTGACTTTTATAACCCGGTTTTGACCTTTAGTGTGTTTCTTGACATAGAATTTGTTCTTTTTCATAGTTGAGCTTTCACCAACTTCAAAGAACACATTTAACCACATTTTCTTTACTTTTAAGAATTTTTGTTGGTACACATTTCTCTATAGGTGTTTGACTCACATTCTTTTTACAAACTTTAACCACATTCTTATGACCATGATCGGCTTTAAATCGATTAGGACAAATGTAAAATTTGTCATTTTTCAGTATAACTAGCATTTGTATTTGTATCAAAAACCCGAACCGTTTTGATCTTTTGGATTCTTCGTTATTAATAAAATGTTGGATTTTATGTTCGTTTATGTTTTACAAATGTCGGGTCAAGAAAACATCCTTTCGGTACGTTAAAACACATCTTTATGATGAAAAACGACGTAAAACAAACCTAAAGGACTAATTGTGTCAAACACCTCTTGTTAGTTTGACCATTTTTAACTAATTAAATGCAAGTTACCTCTTATGTGTAAACCATACTTTTGGTTGCTCCTTCATCTCCAAATTCTCTCAATCTAAGATCCAAATATTCTTCCTTCAAGTTCTTAATAGTTTGACTTCTCAAGGTTAAGCTAATACTAATCTTTATTTATAACTAATTCTTGTTACTTAAAGCTTGAGGTTGCAACATATATATAATATACACCCCTTATTTCCTTCAGCTTTCACTTCTCCGGTCACGGTCGGTTGAAGTGTTGTGCTACATGGCAAGGCTACATGGAGGACTATTGTAGTCCTTGATATATATTTAACTTATGCTTTAAATTTGTTTATGCTCATCAATATTGTTTAGTCCTTACTTACTTTTAGTTTCTAAATCAATTTTAATAGTTCAATGGTATAGGGTATGTGGCCACCATTTTCGGTTTCATCCCGAGTCAAGAGCTAAAACCAAAACCGAACTTTTGTTTAAATACTTTATTGTTCTCATATTGTATGAAAGATTTGGGTATTATTATTTTTAAGTTAATTTTAATGAGTTCTATGGTATTGGATATGTAGCCACCATTTTCGGTTTCATTCCGAGTCAAGAGCCGAACCAAAACCGAACTCTTGTTTAAATACTTTATATTTAAAATGATTTATTACAAGTATGAATTGTGTATTATAATTTTTAAGTTAATAAGTTTAATGATATTGGGTATGTGGCAACCATCCTCGGTTTTATTCCGAGTCAAGGACGAACCAAGACAGAACTAAACCGAGTTCACCGAATCTCATAGTTTCTCTAAAACTATTTTATAAACTAATTTTAAATTGTTTTCTCAAAGCACTTGGTATGTTGGATCTAACTTGATCTTATAACAAGTTTGGACCGACAAAACCAAACACTCGCTTAACGAATGTTGAGGTTCTTCTTAATATAACTACACACTTGGTTAAGTTTCTTTTGATTTTGTTGAGTTATCTCATAACATTTGGGAACCTCGGCTTCGAGCTTGACCAATTATCAAGACTCGAACCGACAAATCTGAACACTCGTAATGTCTTGTTTTGGTATGTTTTTAACTTTGCAATATTGCAATTACACCCAAATATTTACTTAACAAAGGTTAAGTAAAAACTAATAAATAGGATACCGAGACCCGACTTCGAGTAAACTTACTTTTCAAAAATCATTACTTGAATTTCTTATGTGTTTACATTTTATCCTCCAAACTTAAATTATTTATGTTTCATGTCAAGTTATTTTACTTTAAAGCTTCCAAAATCATCTACTTACTCAAGACCCTTTTTAATCTAAGTCTTGCCCGTTGAACTTACCCTTCTCCGTTTTATCGCAAACTATCCTTCAAGTTACTTATTTCATGTGAGTACATTTCATTCCCCCTTTTAACTTTTATACTTTGCGGGTAAAATGCATACTTATCCAAAACAAGAACGATTTATAATACTCTATCTTCTAACCATAAACTTTAGGGTGTATGATACTTAGAATACATGCTCTATTGTGTTTTATATATTTCATATGTTTTACATGCACGAGTGTTTATTTTATGTTATTGTGGAACGCAATAAGTATGATCATACGCACCCCTAACTACTTAGCCTTGTGCAAGTAGCATAGGGCATCATTATCCGAGTATGTCGGTTGTTATCGATTAGAAAGGATCCTCATTTACATATGTTTTATATACCACGATCGATGCTTTTATTTATAGTCACATATACTTTTGTGGATTTCGCTCATATTATATGAAATTGCTCACCAACATACGTGTTGACAAATATTATTTTATGCATTTTTACAGGTTTGATTATTACTTGGCTTGGAGTTTGAAGACGCCATTCTATATGATACCGCTAGGTTATTAGAAGAATGAACAATATTTATTTCTTTTATTTCGTGTTTAATTGTATGCACGAGATGTGCTACTTTTGTGATTGAATGAAATTAATAAGTTGATTATAAATTGTCACTTTAATAGTGTCTTGTGTTCATGGGCAATCCGTTGCACCTCGACATGTTCCGCCGCCTTTGGTCGGGGTGTGACAGATTGGTATCAGAGCCAAGACCATAGGATAGGCGGTTAGACGTAACTGCCTAGTATAGTTTTGCTTTAGGATCCTTATACGTGATGCTTATACGTGTTACCCTACTTGATTATTCATCACACTTATATATTTATTTCACTTAATCGCCAAAAATATACACATGCACACACTCTCATAGTATTCCAAGGTATCCTTACCTTATCGTAAAAAGTAGATTTTTGTGTTGTTTTATGGATCACAAACTTAATTTGGATCCCGTTATTTAAGATCCCTTAAAGGTCGAATTTATATTGGGTTTGCAGCCATCATAGAGGGCAAAACACTATGAAACGATCATTTGACAAAAAGATTCCAAGAATCGAAGGTGATTTACTTACCTGGGATGGTTGAATTGTAGTGTTCGTCTTCTAGGCCAACGAATCGTGTTGTACATGTCAATACTTTATGTTGTCGAATGCAAGCGTTCCGGTTGTCTCCTTATATTTTGGCGTTGAAAACATAAAAGCCACGGTGATACGTGGACAAGTGTTTTTAATATCTCGTTGTATCTCCGTTTTTATTATATGTTATTATCAAGATTTGAGTCAACAACATGAAAGACACGGTGATACGTGCACATGTTCGACTCCATCTATTATTTGATACAAGTTTTATTGGTCGGGATGTCAAATCATGGTGGTTCATGTACGAATTTCCAGACCATATATAAATTTCAATATCTCAAAACCTTCAAATTTTCGAATGTCAAAAGTTTGAAACTTATATATATGCATACATTTTATCTTTTGATTCAAGTATAAAATAGTTTTTAGTAACATTCTCATCCTCATAACTCAAGGACTCACAATCATAAAAACCCCATATTTAAATCATTTCCCTCATACTTATATCAATTACCCCAAACTTATATCATTTCTCTTTTTTTTATTTTAGAATGCCTCCACTTCGTCGCAAACCGAGCTCCGGTCGTCGGATGGCCGCTAAGGTTGCTAAAGAAATCGCCGCTGTGATTCCCGGACTAATAACTCAAATTCAAGCCACCCAACCTACCATTACTCAAACCCCACCTAACCTTGCACCCTTCGCCTTGAAAAAATTCACCGGTGCCAACCCATCTTAGTTTCATGGCAAGAACTGTGCCTCTACCTTTTTACAATGGTTCGAAAAGATGGAAAGCGTCTTTATTCTTTGTGAATGCCCAAAACCCAAGAAAACCACATACGCCTCAAGCATGTTCGAGGGAACCACCCACACTTGGTGGAATGGCGTAATGTCCGCCAATGGGGCGGAAGTAGTGTTAGTGCACGGTTTTGCGTCTTGAGTCTTTGTAATTGTCGTTAACGTTTTGTTTATTATTTAATGTAATAATTAGATTAATTATTATCTAGTTCGTTATGTGTAAAGTCTAGTTCGCTAGGGGATCTTAGCGAACTAAGACATTAAGTGTAATCCCTCCTGATTTGTTAGGGGATGTTAACGAATCAAGGGGTGTTTCGTCTAATTAATGTATGTAACGAAGTAGTGTATGGTTCGCTAGGGAATGTTAGCGAACCAGACCTATCTTCTATATAGTGAACACTGTTCACTGTTAATTAAAAAGTTTTGAGAGTCAATTATCGAATCCCAGTCCAATCGCTCTCTCGATCTTCAACCTAACATTATACAAACAATTGATATACATATATACTGATAATACATATACATATACAACATTAAATCTATATTAATTATGAGCTAGATCCATATAAACGTATTAATCTATTATACACAGATCTGAGATTTGTTATTGTTATTGTTACTGGATTGATACGATTGTTTATTTGGGTTCCAACAAGTGGTATCAGAGCTGTTGGTGCTCAATTACACTTGGTTTGGTGATTGATTTTGTTAGGTTTCTGTTTTTAGTGAATTTGAATCAATTTACAGTTAAATTGATTGAATTATGGACGGTTTGGATTGATTTCATGTTTGGTTAAGGTATTGGTACGGGTTTACGAGTTGGAATTGAGGTTTGGATTGGTTTTAGAGTGTTTTGATATTGGTTTGGTTATGGCCGAAACAGAGATGATATTCTAGGATAATTGAGTTAGTTTTCGGGGTTAATTGGTTAAGAGGTTTGGGGTTTTGGATTCACGATTATGCGAGTTGTTTGATTGGTTATTTGTGCAATTTGATTACGATTTGAGGTAGTATTACGGATTTCATACTTCTGGGTTTCTGGGTAAATGTTCATCATTTCTGGAAATTTTGTGTTGAAGATTTGAAGATTCAAAGATGAATTTGATTTGTTATCATTCTTATAGTGATTCGCTATCTTATTTCCTTTGATTCGTTCATTAAGTTTGATAATTCGTTATTTATTTCAGGTGATTCGCTAGCCAGTTCGTGTTAGTTGTTAATTCGTGTTATCTGATTCGTTAATTGGATAAACAGATTCATGTGACATGCGTCCACTTTGGTATTTGTGTCATAACAACCTTTGCCACGTGGCATAAGGTGTCAGAGTTTGTTACAAACAGTTGTAACAACCTGATTCGTTATAGTTGATTCGCTATCAACTGTAGCTGATTCGTTATCTCATTTCGCTAAGTTTTCCTTGGTGATTCGTTACTTATTATCATTTAATTCGCTAAGCTGATACTTTGTAATTCGCTTAGTCAATTCATTAGTTTGAATTTCTGATTCGTTAACCTTTTGATTCGTTAATCTGATTCGTTGATTGATTCGTTAAATATAATTGCGATTCGTTGTATGATCAATCTTAACTTCGTAAAGATTTGATTCGTTATTTTCCTGTTCACAGTTTGCTACAACTGTTCATAGTTCGCTACAACTGTTCACAATTCGTAATCTTATTCGTTTTTTGATTAGTTACACCCTTAAATTTTCAAACTTGTCAAAGATGGCCGGTATGTATGCATTGGCGTCTCAAAATTTGTTGATGCAACAAATGTTGCAACTTGATACCGAGATAGGTTCACATTCGAAATGTCCAAGATTGATGAAGTTCGGTGACTTTGCCAAGTGAGAACCTAGGTTTCGTGCTCATCTAGGATCGGTTCATCCGGACTGTTCTTATTGTTTAGATGAAGTCTATACAGTTCCTATGATTGGAGATGAGACTATTAGTTATACACCAAAGGCCATTTCACAATACTCAGTTGAAGAAAAGAAAGAATTAGAGATAGAAACAAAAGCTTATTCTACTCTAACCATGGCTTTGCCTGAGAATATTTTTCATCAAGTGGGTAGCATAAAAATATGTGCTTCTTTGTTTCAACATATCCGAATGAGGAGTATGGGAAATACTGCTGAAAGCAAGAAGGTGATGCTTAAATTTCAATTCAGAAACTTTAATTTACTCAAAGGTGAGACAGTTGAAGAAATGACAACAAGATTCAATCACTTAATTGTTGAAATGGACAAGATAAGGATAGAAGTCTCTGAGAGAGATAACATTGACACTATTAAGAGTGTACTTCCAAGTTCTTATTCCACGTTCTTAATGGTTCTCAAGGAGAATAATTATTTCTTGAATGAAGATTTGACTGCTATTGAATTCTTACAAAAGATTGAAGCCAGAGAATATGATCTTAAGTGCCAGAAATCTTCTAAAGAAAGTCAAGATCCTTCTTTCTATGGTGGAAGTATGCCTCTAAGTTCAATTATTTCTCCATTGACTGCTTTCCTTACTCAAGCTGCAAGTGAGAATGCAACTACAGTGTATAGTGATCCACGAGCCTGTTTCTACACAGCTGGAAATACTGGATCTTCTGGTATCTCAGGTTCATCTGGAGGATCAGGAATTTCATCATCTACAAGCCAATTCTCATCTCAAACTAATGTAAACATAAAGGAAGCTGAATAAAACTTTGCATTTTTGTCTGCCTTTATGTCTTCTTACGAGAATTTGGTGAGTAGCAAGATTGCAACAAGTGATTTTACCGATGAAGACTATGATCAAATTGATCCCGATGATCTTGAACTCATGGATTTAAAGTGGAACATGGCAATGATTGTTCGTAAGGTAAAAAGATTTATGCAAAGGACGGGAAAAGATCTTCCTGCTCTGAATAAGAAGTTGGGTTTTGACAAGTTGAAGGTAAAGTGTTATAATTGTCAAGAATTCGGACACTTTGCGAAAGAATGTGACAAGCCAAAGAAGGAGTATACTGGTCCTCGTGGTCAAAATCAAAACTATTCTACACCACGGGTCAATGATACTAAAAAGAAACCGTCTACTTCTGGGTCACATGCAGTGTCCGCTGATGGAGGTGATTGGTCACAACGACTACTGTGCAATGATAACTAAGCTAATCTAGCTATGTTTGGTTTTCCTGAATACACACAAGATATAAGTGGAAGTGAAGTTTCTTTTGAAGCTGAAACTGAGTCTGAATATGATAATCAAAGTGAAAAGCTTCCAACTAGCTTTGCTTGTATGGCTAAGATCAGTGATTTTGCTACATCTGCTTGCATGGCCAAACAAAGCGAGGTTAGTAATTCAAATTCTAAATTATCATGTGTTGATTGTGAGTATAATAAGTCAAAGATAGACTCATTAAAACTTCAAAATGATAATCTGTTAAAAGAGATTGTGTCTTTAAAAGATACTTATAGGCAATCCTTGACCTCTCAAATCAACTCGAGAGAGAAAATTAAGGCATTGACTATAAGCAATCATGATCTTAAATCCGAGTTATCTGTGAAAATGACAATTAATGACCAAAAGTTTCAAGAAATTTTGAAACATCGTTCAAAGATAACCGAGCTTGAGAATGAGGTTCTTGAGTTAAAGAACAAATTGGGTAAATTTCGAAACTCCTCGTTCTTGTTGAATGAAATTATTGAAGTTTCTGGAAAACAAAAGGATTCTAAGAAAGGGATAGGTTTTGTTGAAATTCCACCACCATTTCACAATGATTATAAAATTAATCCTTTTACTCCAACTGAAGAATATGTTATTCCTAAAAAGCCTGTGATTTCAGAAAATTCTAAACAAAGTAAATCTGAAACTGTTAAAACCCAATCAGTTTCTCAGAAACCTCATGTTCAAAGCAACAAAGTTTTTGTTGAAAATGTTGACAAAGTTATCATCGAGGATGTGATTGAACCTGAGATTATACACAAGAACAAGAACATTCCAAGTTCTAATCACATACTGTGTGAACCTCATGAATTTGAGGAGGCTGTGTATGGTTCGCACACAACTAAGATGAAGCAAGATGTTTTTGTCAAACCGGTGAAGGCTAAGAAACCAGAAAAACCCAAAATTTCTGATGAGGATTTGTTGCGTTTTATAAATCCTAATGCACTTAAGCCGTCATCTGCTCGTGTGTTTAAGTTAAAGGGGATGGATACGATGTTCACTGAAAAAGACATTCCTCTTAGTATCATTAAACCTGAACTGATTGAGAGTGTGTTTTACAATGAAACTTCCAAGGTTCGTGAACTTGAACGTCAATATGCTCATGCAAAAACATCAGTTTCATCTGACAAATTGAATAAGGCAAAACAAGTGGTATCAGAGCTAAGAAAATTAACTTTGTAAAGTCAACTGGGACAGATACATTGAAAAGTTTTTCAAACCGTTCCAATTTAGATTTTTACTTGAAAAAGAAATCTGAATTATCTGATGAGTTCGCTAAAAGCATGACCAAAAATGTGAGTCATCATCAAAATTCTGCTTCATTCGTTCCAACTACTTCTCAACATCATCGTGTAGACATGCGAAGTTGCTTTCTTTGTGGTCAACATGGTCATGTTGTAAGAAATTGTAGCCAGAATATCCATCAGAATCTTCATCCTTTTATCAAGGACCACTCTAAGCCGGTTCCTGTATTAAAGGGTATTCTAAAATGACCAGTGTCGTATGCTGATGATACTCATATCATGTTTTCAGATGTACATCCTCGAAAAGTGGTTCATATGAATAAAACTCATGGTTCTGTCAAACCTAAGTTTATTCCTACTGCACCCCTATGCAAGAATGAAAATTCAAATGTAGTTCAAGCCGCTTACTTAAGACGAAAGTCTAGAAAGCCTGTTACTTATTCCCAAGTTGCTGAACAACAATTGAATGCAACTAAAGTTAACTTTTCTCAAGGAAATCAAAAGGTGCCCAAGACTGAGGCCTGGGCTGCCTTTTTGAACTAATCATTTTATTTTGTGTGTAGGTTTCATCCAAGACCATTTTTGGTGAAAACTGGATCATGGACAGTGGATGTTCTCGTCATATTACTGGAAATCTCAACCTCTTACCTAACGTGAGAAATATTCAAGGGGGGTTATGTGGCGTTTGCTAGGAATTCTGGGGGTATGATTACACAGGAAGGTGATGTGTCGAATGGAAATATTACCTTTGAAAAGGTTAATTATTGTGATAAGGTGGATCATAACTTATTGAGTCTATCGCAAATTTGTGATAAGCAATACATGACAGTATTTACAGATAAAGAATGTCTTATTCTGAAACCGGGTTATGTGATTCCCGAGGACATGGTTGTCATGCGACCACCACGATCAAATGATATTTATGTCTTAAATATGAATTCTAAAGTATCTACATCGATCGAAACGTGTTTTATCTCGAAAGAAACCGAGAAAGACTCCGTACTTTGGCATCGAAGAATGGGTCACATACATGTTCGAAAGATGAATTATTTAATGTCAAACGATTTGGTAGAGGGGGTGTCGTTGAAGAATTTTAAGTTATCAGATCACTGTGTTGCTTGTAAAAAGGGCAAACTGAAGAAGAAATTGCACCCATCTAAGGTATTGAATTCCATTGATACTCTGCTTGAATGACTTCATATGGATTTGTTCGGTCCAGTGAATCGGGCTAGTATTTCTGGAGACTGGTATTGTTTAGTCGTGACTGATGATTATTCGAGATACTCATGGGTCTTATTTATGAGTTCGAAAGATCAAACGCCTGTTTTGGTACAAAATCTTATCACTAAGATCGAATCACTTTACAAACAAAAAGTGAGGAGAATTCGAAGTGATAATGGAACTGAATTCAAAAACACTATATTGGATTTCTTTTATGTTCAAAAAGGAATTCACCGTGAATATAGTGCACCTTATGTACCTCAACAAAATGGTGTTGCAGAACGAAAGAATAGAATCTTGATTGAAGCTGCAAGAACTATGTTCGCTGATTCTAAGCTTCCTGTCCAATTCTGGAATGAGGCTGTGAACACAGCTTGTTACACGCTTAATCGGGTTTTGACTGTTAAACGACTCAAGAAGACAAGTTCTGAGCTCTTGAAAAATCGAAAGCCTAACTTAAAGTACCTGGAACCCTTTGGGTGTCCTTGTACAATTTTGAAGAAGGATGCGGGTAAATTTGAGGAAAAAGCGATCGAAGGTTATTTCTTGGGGTATGCATCTCCGAAGAAAAGGGTATATAATATTACATCTGGTTGTGTTGAGGAATGGTTCCATGTGGACTGTCAACGGTACACTACTCCTCCTCAAGGGAAAGGTCCCGATTGGATGTTTGACTACGATAGCTTATTTAATACATTTACTCCATCAATCGATCATCCAGATGAAGATTTAGTCCGTGCTTATTTTGAAGAACATTTGGAAATTCCAGGATTTGCAAGTTCCAATGTTGTTGAAGCTCCATTTGTTGCTCCAACTGAAGAACCTGACCATGAATCTCCTGTTCATTATGATACTGCTTCGTCTTCATCTGATGATAATGCAATTGTGAATGATGATAATGTTTCATCTCCTGAATTGGGTGAACATTATAATAACTTATTTGAACACGTTGCTGTTTCTGAAAATCCTACTCTTAGGATTCATAATTACCATCCACAAGAAAATATTATGGGAGACCTCGGTGTGGGAGTTCAAACTCGTCATCAAATTGCTTCCTCGAGTAACAATATTGTCTTATGTGCTTATACCAATTTATGTTCCACTGGTATAGTAAATACAACTAAATTCACTTGCTTTCTATCCCAAGTTGAGCCTACAACTCCTCGTGTGGCTCTGCAAGATCCATCTTGGGTAGAAGCTATGCAAGAAGAATTACAGCAATTTGCACGTTTGGGTGTTTGGGATCTTATTGACAAACCTGCTAGAGTCAAGAAGGCAATTCCGACTAAGTGGGTATATAAGTGTAAGAAAGATGATTGTGGAGTAATTGTGAGAAACAAAGCACGATTGGTGGTGCAAGGTTTTCATCAGCAAGAGGGTATTGATTACACTAAGGTTTATGCTCAAGTTGCAAGATTAGAGTCAATTCGAATCTTCCTGGCTTATGCTGCTTACAAAAATATCAAAGTGTATCAAATGGATGTTAAAAGTGCTTTTCTCAACGGTGAACTTCATGAGGAAGTGTTTGTTCTACAACCTCCAGGTTTCGAAGATCCTGATTATCCTGACCGTGTTTACCGTTTAAACAAGGCATTATATGGTCTACATCAAGCCCCGAGAGCTTGGTATGGCACGCTCGCAGACCATCTGACGGATAACGGCTTCAAACGTGGAACTGTCGACTGCACTTTATTTCATAAAACTGTTGGTGATGATCTTCTCCTAGTTCAGATATATGTTGATGACATTATCTTTGGGTCTACAAACGATACTTTATGTAAGGAGTTCGAGAAGTCTATGCAAACCAAGTTCGAGATGAGTTCGATGGGAGAGATGAATTTCTTTTTAGGGTTGCAGGTTCATCAGTCTGCGAAAGGAATCTTCATTCATCAGACAAAATATGTGAACGATGTCTTGAGCCGATTCAAGATTATTGTCGGAAAAATCACTTCTACTCCTCTTCCCGTGGGTCACAATTTATCACCGGATGAATTGGAGGATACCGTTGATCCGACCCTCTATCGTGCTATGATTGGTTCTTTAATGTATTTAACTGCTTCTCGACCCGACATAATGTTTGCTGTTTGTTTATGTGCTAGGTACGAAGCTAGTCCCCGAGTGACTCACCTGGCAGCGGTCAAGCGTATTCTGCAATATCTACGGGGAAATCCTGACATCGGGTTATGGTACCCCAAAGATGATACTTTCGATCTTACCGCTTATTCAGACTCAGATTATGGAGGATGCAAGATCAATTTCAAGTCTACTACAGCGGGATGTCAATTCTTAGGAATCCGGCTTGTTTCCTGGCAGTGTAAGAAACAGACAACGGTCTCCACTTCAACCGCCGAAGCTGAGTATGTTGCAGCCTCGAGTTAATGTTCCCGGGTTTTGTGGATACAACAACATCTTCGCAACTACGGTTTTAAATTTCTTACTACTCCCATCTTGATTGATAACTCTGCTGCTATTAGTATCACCAAGAATCCCGTCCAACATTCTAAAACGAATCATATCGAAATTCGATATCATTTTATACGGGATTGTTATGAAAAGAAATTAATTGATCTTGAGAAAGTGCACACTGATTTTCAAAAAGCAGATCTATTTACCAAAGCATTTGATAAAACACGTTTTAACTTTTTGCTTGGTATAAATGGATTGAAGACTCTTGCTGAGATCCTAAAGTTAGGATAATTATCTTTACTTGTATTATTGTTCTAGTTTAAATTTCCTTCTGTTTTTAGGTTTTAGGGGGTGAATTCTAGAAAATACAAAAATATTGTGCTTTGAGTTTGTATAGATAAAACCCAAAAACATTAGAAAACATAGAAAAATCAAAAATATTGTTCTTTCTTGTTTTATTTTAATATCTGAAAAAACCAAAAACATTTTAAAATTAGAAAATTCCAAAAAGATTGTGATTTCTGTTTGTACAGAAAAATTTCTGAAAAATTCAAAAAGAATGTGAATTTTCTTGTCTTTGTAAAGAAAAATCCGAAAAAGACAAAAAGATTGTGTTTTTAGTTTGTAAAGAGAAAAACCAAAAAGAATTTTGCTTATGATCACTGAAAATTATGTCATTTACTTCTATTTCGAAGAACATATACCTGTATATGTTTGGTCCTGATAATTTCTTGTAAATATTCGGGTTAGCCATTTACCTGACAAATGGAAAGTATTTGGGGCATTTGTTAAGCACTCTACTTTATTTTTTTAGCTGAGAATTTAGTCAGTTTTTTAAGTTTGTGTAGCGTGCTTGCATGTTTTGGTCCTATTCTCTACTTGTAGATGACTAGGATAGCCATTAATTTATTAACTTAAATTAACTGGGGCAATTTAAATCATTTTGTTTTATGCTCCTCAAAATCTTGAGTTTTTGAAGCAAAAAGAGAAAATGATAGTACATTGATTATTTGACCCCAAATCCAGAAAGAAATAAGCTTAAAAGACTGTGTGCTTAATCATTGGTGCATTGATAGGTCTTAAACAAGCTGCTAGAGTAAAGTAAGTGATATAAACTTAAAGAAAAGCCAAATTGAAAGAGGTGTTAGTCTCTAGCAAAAGTCTCAGTGAAGATGGCAGAATTGTAATAACCGATCATACTCAAGCCTTATCATTGTTGATCACCCAAAAATATAATAAAGCAAATAACAAGCGTTAGGATTCTGGACACTGTGAGTCTTTATGCGGCTTAATCATCTGGGTATTCATAAGCATGAATATTTCACTCTCTTCTTATAGCAAACCCAAAGTCATTAAACTTGATCACTGCTGTACTCTGTACAATCTAAATTACTGACTTGATCAAAATCCGCTGTTAGGCATACAATTGTTCCTCCCTTGCGTTCATCTCAATACCAATAAGAAACGGACCCCAGGGGATACAATGTATGTAAGCCGACAGATGGACTCATGCATACTCACTCGCAGTAAAGGAAACCTGATGCATTGCTCAAATATTCAAAAGGTTTCAAATTTTGATCAACATATAATGGTTTAAGTCAAGTTGGGGTGATTTGGTAAAAATTAAATTAAGCTTGAACCGAGATTAGGGGCTGATAGTTTCTGATATTCTATGCACTAATTGAACCATAAATCATATCACAAAAATGCTCGAAGTTTTGTTATAAGATTTAAGTGGACAACAATATCAATGACAGACTTAATGCCAGTCATAATATCGCTGAAATATAAAACTGTGATGGAAAGGCATTTTGGTCAATATGATTCTCTGCTCAAACTCAACAAAAATACAAAAATATGTACTGTTTTTGATAAATCATTAAAAAACACAAAAAGATTGTCTATTTTCTAATTCGGATATTCTTTTGTAAATACATTCTTTAATTTTTTACAAAATACCAAAAATATTTTATTTTTCGTACTGTACATATTAATTATTGATTTTAAGTTATGTTTCGTAAAAATGAAACGAATTTAAGGTACTTAGTTATCGGGATAAAACGGTTCTCGGTAATTCTTTTAAGTTAAAATTATATTTAATTAATTCATTATTTAATTCATTTAATTTAATTTAAAATTAAATAAATATTTTAATTCGTTAAAAGCTACTTCGCTAATTATGATAACGAACTAGGTGATTCTTTAGCGAACTGATTTCTAGTTCGCTCACCTAATTCGCTTCCGCACTCTGTAACGAATCATCCCTTCTTCGTTATACATATTTAACGAATCAAGACACGAATCATGGCTTGTTCGCTATTCTAAGGTAACGAACTGTAATAGCGAATTATCTAATTCGTTATTCATAATTCAAACGAATTGCGTAATTCGTACACTGTGTACCTCGGGTAGCGTGTTAAGCTATATAGGACAAGAAACACGAACAGTTCTTCACTGCTCGTCTTCTCCCTTCACCCTAAAGTCACCCTATTCAAAATTTTCTCTGAAATCTCGACTTTCATATTTCGACATTTCAATCATATCTTTGTGTTTCTTAGGTATAGATGGTCACGGCGATATGTTTTTCGTCAAAAATGAGTGTGATTTGATAGATAAATTATGTATTTTTGTGGTCTAAGGGTTTTCCGAGTCTTTAAACCCTGATTTGTTTATGCACTATTGTGATAATATAGATTATTAATGTTTCAATGTAATCAGAATGTGATTCCAATACCCTTGGTGGACTTTAATCGACGTTTGATTATAGTTTGCCGGGTTGATTATGTTTACATAGTTTCTGTGTTTCTGTTTGCTCCTGTTAACCTCAGTATCTCTGGGTTTTGAGTCTCAATCTCATCACCATGAGCTTCATTGTGTGTTTCCGAGTTCAACACGTTCATTGTCTTGATGATTCAACGATAGTTATGGACAAATTTCTTCTGGGTTCATATTGTTGACTATCTGTGTTCATCTTAATTTTGACTTTGACAATGCAGGTCAAAGATTAGGTCTAATTAATGGACCATTCATTCTCCTTAGCGTATTGGAGCTGTTTCGTGTCCAATTCGTTAAGGACATATACGAACTAGCTTAGCGAAGAATGGGGTTCACGAATCAGATGTGGATTCGTTAAAAGTATAACGAACTAGATCCTTAGTTCGTCATTTTGGATTCGCTAAGACTACTTCGTTAGCTTATTTACCTGATAGCGAATCGCACGATTCGTTACTGTATAGTAACGAATCAGTGAGATATTTAACGAATGACATTCAAATTTAATTAAATAATCAAAGTATTTAAATTGTATAAACGCGTAAATAAATTAAATACACATATCTTTTGACACTGAATATACACCATTTATAAATAACTAGACATATATTGATGTTTAATACATATTACGTCTTCGCATTTCTCATATTTGTTTATATTTATACAGTAAACATGGCTGATCAAGTAAATCAAGATCCACCAATTGCCGATCAAGGGCAACAAGTTCAACCACCACAACAAGAGCAACAAGACGATGTTATTTTACTACCATTTGACAAGAAACATAATATCTGTGCTTACGTGAATCAAGATGTGGCAAATGTGGATTTGTTTGGGGATATGTTAGCCTTCTTACGACACTCAGTGATACACTATGCTATAACTGCTAGACCTAAAGTGTATCTGAGTATTATCAGGAAATTTTGGAACACAGCTGAATATGTTGAGGATGATAAATACATTCGAGTTACAATCAATCAAACCCCGATTACGATTGATGTTGAGGTTATTCGCCACGTACTTCAATTTGGTGATAATGATAACAACCCAAGTGAATTCGACAGGCCACTGGTTAAAGTTTATTCACACGCTTGCGTTATGGTGGTGGCATTCATAAATCTATGTTGAACAAGAATGGGTTATGTCCACCATACAAGTATCTTCTACATGTTCTACTTCATTGTATGAGTGGTCGTCGTGGTGGGTTTGACGAATGTAGACTTAGCTTGCAGTCAGCTTTTGTAGCGTTGATCTTGAACAAGCCATTTAACTTCTCGGAACTAGTGTTTGATCATTTGAAAGAACAAGTTCAGCAAACACTTCAGTCAAAGAAGTTCTTGATGTATCCTCGCTTTCTACTGCTGATTATTCATGATTTAATTCCGAATTTGGCTATTGATCAGACGTTGGTGAACGATGTACTTCATATGGAACACATGACAGCTGAAACTGTGCAGCGAATTTTAACTTATAGAAAGGAGAAGCCACAAAATAAACGGATGATTGGTCATATAATCAATCCGAATTATGTATGTCCTCCTAATGAACGTTGGATCCATGACGATTCGGATTCCGAGCGTGAAGGGGGAGAAGGTGGGAACGATGATGGTGGAAATGATGATGATAATGATGGTAATGGTGGAGCTGGTAATGCTGCTTTTCAAGAGCAACAAGAGGCAGTCAATGCTGTTTTAGCTGCCACCATTGCAGCTCAACCAAAAAGGAAACGGAAAGGGAAAGCGGTGGCAACTGGTGAGACATCAAAGAAGAGACGTGTTTCAGAGGGAGCTGGGGTAATTTTAGGGGTTCCACCACCACGTCAATCAACAAATCAACGGTCGACAGTGCTGCCTACTACTAGCACTCGATGCTTACATTGACGACGACGTTGGTGTCGCATGAAAGGCTTGGTGTAATTCCACAAATGGCGTTATCTGAGATACCAAGGCCTCCTACTACATTATCTACTGTCCCTTCAACACCCTCGATGAGGCCTCCTCCTCGTCCTCCTACTCCACCACCTCCAAGTGATGTCTCGTTTGTTAGAATCACACGGCCTCAGGGACCAATCCAACCTGTTCATCCATCACTGTTCAACTTGCCATCAAACCTTCAGACTGAGATGCTGTTGAATATTCTCCACCTTTATGAAAATCAAATGGCAGCTGATCGTCAGAACCAAGAAAGACTTATGAAGAATCAACGACGGATGATGAGTTATATCTCATTTTGTCAGAAAGAGACTAAGTCGTTACGTACGATTGTTGAGTCTTAGGGGGTGAAATTAAAGGAACAAGAGCAGTTAATCCTTGTAGGTTCCCTGGACAGATCACACGAGATATCCCGATATACACAAGTGCAGAATCCCTGTGTAGATCGTTACGGACATAGAATATAAACTCACGAACACACGAACACACGATACGAACAAAACCACGTTATAATGATAACTCGAACCGTGTTACTTACAAACTCACGTCAATAGACTCACTGAATTACACGACTCGATCAACTAATCTCTCTAACGACCAACCGTAAACTGTAAAACAGTAAATAATATAAATACACGACAACTTCGCCTCAGGTGAAGTTGTCTATAACTTCGCTCGTTCAACAAGTTCGCGTAGGCGAACTTGTCAACAACTTCGCTTTTACAAACAAATACACAAACAATATTACAGACTCGATTACAGACATTAGACATATGAACTACTGACATCTATGCACCAACAGACTCCCCCTTGGCAGTAGCTTCATATCTTGATCTTTCAGCTCTTGTCTCGTAATCCTGTATCTTTACACGTGCACTCCTTCTCTGACACACACCGTGACTACTCGCTGATATTTCCTTGCTTCATCCTTCCAAGCAGGAATATAGAATATCTTCTTTTCATTCAACACTTGCAAATCAGCTTTCGATAAGTTAACAAGATGCATCCGGTCATACACCCTCAGCACTTCTTGTTCATCTTCGTTTTCCATCACGGCTTCAGCAGTCTGGCAATCAACGTACCACCATTTTAGATTCTTCAACACATCTTGAGGCATATTCTTCATTGGAACCTCCTTGATGCATCGGATCGGTTTGTACTTCATCACCATCCATGGCTTGCCATCTGCTCTCAATCCCCTCTCTGTATCCTCCACGAGCTTTCCCTTCTGTGGCTTTAATAGTTCAAACTTCTTTTCTTTTATGCCTTCTTTCCACACAATCTTCTCAATCATTCTTGCCATATTGTTGTCACTTCTATTTATCAGGCCCAACCTGGCCAAATCTTTCACCTCACATTCCGGCAACGTATTGAGAGATCTCAACATTCTCTTGAAGTATTGAATACCATCATAACGCTTCACCACAAACAGTTTTATCTGTTCATCATAAATCCAACAGATAATTCCCTTCTTCGACTCAGCATAGCCTTTGATGTTATAGCTCTTCTTGAACATGGCTGGAACAGCAGGCTTCTTGGTCTTGATAAACCAATGAGCACAGCCTTCCTTCCACCTAGGCTGCTCCTCCCACTCAGTCTCATCCATCTCAACACCCATGTCGGCTTTCTCTACATCAGGGATCTCGTGTTCAACGTCTTCTTCTACTATCTCCCCCTCTTCTATCCCATCTTCGATCACAATCTGCTCACCGATCTTCTCAATCATATCACTCGGCAGCACATCTTCATCAAACAGTACATCGTCGCTGAACATATCATCATCAAGCTCCTTCAGCGCATCAATCACGTCATCCTCAACTAACACCACATCATCACCAGAACCACCAGCCGCGTCGGTAGACTCCCCCTCAGCTGTGGAAGTACCTAGAGCTTGAGAAGTTCTTGGCAGCTCACCACCTGCATCTTTCGATGCATTGGGATCATCGTCACGGTCGTTTCTCTTCTTCGTTCTGAGCTCGTCGCCCTTACAGCTCATCTCCCCCTGAGATGCCAAGAACTGCTTCAAGGCATCTATAACTTTCCCATGCTCAACCAGGAGGGATGCCTGTAGTTGATTTGCTTCCACTAGGCTTTGAATAGTCTTCGACTGCTCTGCCACGATCCGCTCTAGTGAAGCTATTCTTTCTGAATCTGAAGTAGGCGAAGGCGAGACACCAGAAGCAGGCGTAACCGCAGGTGGTATCATACCTGATAACCCTGCAGCAGTGACGACCGTTGACTCCACAAAACGTGCAGCTACCACCGACTGAGTAAGCGTTGGAGGTGGTAGTGACACGATCTCCGGAGTCGACGTCTGGATGGTAGTGGTGGATGGAATGCCAGCCGTTGATGTAGCCACCACGGGAACATCCGCAGTGCTTGTACTTGTCACCTGTACAGAAGAAGAAACAATGGACATACCAGACAGTGCGGCCGAAGCAAATCGTACAGTCCTTGAAGTCTCTCCAGTTCCCATGCCAGCACCTGTCCTCTCCCGTCTTGATCTTCTAATCAGCTTATGTATGTCTTCTTCTTCTTCCGACTCATCATCATCTTCCGTTCTCTTCCTCTTCCCAATCGTTCTCTCTCTAGACACCATGATTGGTGGAATATATCCATCTTGGATGCATACCCACATTTTCGCATCCTGGTACTTAACGTATTGTATGAACCGATCCTTCCACGCGACAAAATCGGTTCCCTTCAGCAATCTTGGGGCCTTTGTAGCTGACCCCGCTTCAACTTCCATCTTAACAAGCTCTGAAATGTTGATCGACGACATCCTTCTTGAAGACTAAGAAACCCGAAAAATTCTGAAAAGGGCGAAGTTAAAAAATTTCTTCTTAACAGTACTGTAGGCGAAGTTAAGGATAACTTCGCTTAAGTAATAACTTCGCTGGATTCTTCTTAAATTCGCGTGACTGAGCGAAGTTGAGAATAACTTCGCTTAGGGTAAGCGAACTTAGAAAGTAAGCGAACTTGAAGAGAACTTCGCTGAACTAGGCGAACTTGATGAGAACTTCGCTGAGTTAGGCGAAGTTGAGGAGGTAGGCGAAGTTGTGAATAACTTCGCTTCTCCTTATATCTTCGCTGAAACCCTACGTATCCTGACGGCAACTTCGCCTGATGAACAGCAACTTCGTCTGACGAACTGAAACTTTCTGCAGATCTGAAAATCGAATTTTAACGACGATTTTGACGGTTTAAAGGCTTAAACACACTGGTAGGAGGCTAGAATGAGCAAAAACACCAAAAACACGTCCCGGTAATACCCGAAATGGAACGAATTCTACACCCGCGTGAATATCCCGAACCACACAATCGAGCAAAAGCTCTGATACCAATTGTCAGAAAGAGAACTTAGAAAGTAAGCGAAAGAAAGAAAAACTCATCATAAACCGCCCCGGTCACTATCAGTAATCTGGTTAATGGCTATCCTCAAAATCTACAAGTAGAAAATGAGGACCAAAACATATCCGAAGACAAGTCCTTCAAACTAATGTAACCGACATAATTTTAAGCGATTAGTGACGTTTTTTTTTTTTTTAAGTAAACAAGAAAAACATGGTTACTCGGGATTGATCATTCCATTCAGTTCAATAAGGTTTTGAAATCTGGATTTGTCAAACGCTTTAGTGTATAAATCAGCGAAATTATCAAGCGTATCCACCTTTTCAAGAATTATCAGTTTCTTCTCAGCACAATCCCGTATGAAATGATGACGTATGTCAATGTGTTTAGTTTTACTATGTTTCACGGGATTGTTAGTTACTGAGATAGCAGCTGTGTTATCAATGCAAATAGGAGTAAGTAAGAAATTCAGACCATAGTCGCGCAACTGTTGCTGAATCCAAAGAACCTGAGAGCAGCAGTTGGATGCTGCCATGTATTCTGCCTCACAGGTTGAAATTGCGACTGAAGTCTGCTTCTTGCATTGCCACGACACCAATCTGCCACCAAGAAACTGACAACCTCCAGTTGTTGACTTCCGACTCTGATTGCACCCTCCATAATCAGAGTCTGTGTAAGCGACCAGCTCCAAGTCTCCTCCTCTCGGGTACCACAACCCCAGCTTCGGCTTGCCCTTGAGATACCGCAGTATCCTCTTTGCACCTTTCAAATGAGATTCTTTTGGATTTGCCTGAAAACGTGCACAAAGACAAACAGCAAACATTATATCAGGCCTAGATGCAGTTAAGTACGTTAAAGAACCTATTATTGCCCGATATTGAGTTGGGTCCACATCTGCATCACCGTCTACTTCAGCACCCAATTTGTGATTGACGCAGATTGGAGTATCATATGGAGAACTGTCCTCCATCTTGAAGCGCTTGAGCACATCATGAACATACTTCGTCTGATGAATGAACATCCCGTTTTTCCTCTGATCAACCTGCAATCCTAGAAAGAAAGTTAGTTCACCCATAGCACTCATTTCAAACCTTTTCTTCATGACGGCTTCAAACTCCTGACACATGGAGACTTTTGATGCAGCAAATATAATGTCATCCACGTAGACTTGTACCAGCAGGATGTCGCTTCCATCTCTTTTGAAGAACAACGTGCTATCAATTTTCCCTCTTTCAAAACCATTCTCGAGCAAGTAATCCGATAAAGTTGCATACCAGGCACGAGGTGCCTGATGTAATCCATACAACGCCTTGCTCAACCTGTACACGTGATTTGGATAGTCTGGGTCAGGAAAACCCGGAGGTTGCTCAACATACACAACCTCATCAACTTTCCCATTCAAAAACGCACTCTTCACATCTAGCTGAAACACCTTCATCTTTTCATAAGTAGTAAACGCCAAAAACAATCTTATGGCTTCCAATCTGGCGACAGGAGCGAACACTTCGTTATAATCAATCCCCTCTTGTTGATTAAAACCCTTCACGACAAGCCTCGCCTTGTTTCTTATAATGATCCCCTTATCATCTCTCTTGCACTTAAACACCCATTTTGTGCCTATCGCATGCACATTCTTTGGTTTTTCAACCAAAGTCCAAACTTCCATCTTCTCGAATTGAGCCAACTCTTCTTGCATGGCTTCGACCCACGAGCTGTCCTTTAAAGCCATTTGATAATTCTTCGGTTCAATCAGGCTTGTAAACCAGGTATACAGGCATTCATCGATTATTCCTGTCTCCTTAATGCTTGTATAAACACAGGTGTGTTCATTCAAGCTGCTTCTCGTTTGTACACCTGAGGACACATCACCAATCACATTATCCAAAGGGTGATCTTTATGAATTCTCGTGGTCGGAACAGAACCGACATGCAAATTATCTTCCAAATTAGAAGAGATCTCATCAATGGTTGTTTCATGCTGAGAGTGAAAAGGATTGATAAATTCTTCTTCAGTTGAGGCAGCAGGGGTACCGATAGTGTTTGATGAGGAAGGTTGACATTTTTCAATCAGCTGTCTTTGCAATAGATTTTCTTCCTCATCGAGTATCATCTTCGTCGCAGCTCTTTCTTCTTCTTCAGAAATCTCCAAATCCGGTACGTTAAACGACTTAAAAAGCTTAACATAGTCGAAAAGCTCAGCAGGTCCATTGCTAGGTTTTGGCGGTTGGTAACTTGTGATGTCAGTGTTACACACCACCTCCACCTTGCAGGTCGAAGTATTGAAGACACGTCTGTTGGGTGTACCAACAACATAACCGACTAAGATTCCTTCGTCGGCTACTTCGTCAAATTTAGAGTTTGTCTTCAAGATCGAACAAGGGGACCCGAATGGTTCAAGACCACTCAAGTTGGGCTTCCTTCCATGCATAAGCTCGTAACAAGTTTTACCAAGTCTCTTAACGGTTAACACTCTATTCAGAACATAGCAGGCTGTAGCGACTGCTTCAGCCCAGAACATCACAGGAAGCTTCGAATCTGCCAGCATAGTCCTGGCTCCTTCAATTAAAGTTCGGTTCTTCCTTTCAGCCACTCCATTCTGTTGCGGAGTATACGGAGCGCTGTATTGATGTTCAATTCCTTTCTGAAGACAGAAGATCTCCATTTCAAAGTTCTTGAACTCCGTACCATTGTCACTTCTGATGAACTTAACTGTTTTACTCATGACGTTCTCAACTTTAGTAATCAAATTCTTCACCATTTGAGCCGTCTCATCTTTCGATTTCAGAAAATATACCCACGAATATCGCGAGTAGTCATCAGTGATCACCAAGCAGTAAGAAGTACCTCCTAGACTTTTTACATTCACTGGACCGAAGAGATCCATGTGAAGCAGTTCTAGAGTACTAGCAATAGAGTTGACCTTCTTGGTGAGATGGGATTTCTTGTGTTGCTTTCCCTTCTTGCATGCAATACATTTGTCTTCAAAGTTAAAACTTTTCAAGGGAACGCCCATCACAAGCCCATTTTTGACAATGTGGTTCATCTTTCGAAGATGAATGTGCCCCATTCTCCTGTGCCATAGTTCGGATTCTGATTCGCTTGCTTTTGTCATTAAACATGATTCTCCCGTGGCCATTTCAGTAGACCTCATATCCATCACATAAGTATTTGTATCACCTGGAGCTGTCATCACTATCCACTCGACTGGTATCTGAAAACCAGGCTTCAACACGATCGCCTCATTCTTCGTGAAATGAACAGTATACTCCTTATCACAAATCTGCGACACACTCAGCAGATTGTGCTTCAGCTCTTCTACAAAATTCACATTCTCAAGTGTCATCTTCCCATTGGACACCGTTCCTTTTCTTCCTCCACTTTCACCAGCAAAACTAACTCTCGCTCCCTGAACAGGTTTTAAGTCGTGTAACAAATATTTGTTACCTGTCATGTGCCGGGGAACAGCCGCTATCTACAATCCAAAGACTGTGGGCAGCCCTGTTCAACTGTTCCTGCACAATAAAGCAAATGATTAGAATCTAGGGACCCAAGACCAATTGGTCTTGGATCTATACATCCCGTACTTCTGCTTTCCAAAGTTAGCATTTGGATAATTCCTGTCAGTCCTATTAGGAAATCTCCTTGGAAATTGAGTGTGAGGCCTTCCAAACCTATGTAAATTGACAGTATTATATCTTACGGTTTGGTGATTAGCATTGTAAAACTGAGGTTTGTTTCTGTGAAAACCTGTATTAGTTACATTTCGGAACCTTGAAGGGTATTCATTTTTAACAGTATTAAAATTTCCATTAGTCTTATGCTCAGTTTTAATAGGCCTCAGGCCTCTG
Source organism: Bidens hawaiensis (assembly GCF_021521415.1). Taxonomy (NCBI): domain Eukaryota; kingdom Viridiplantae; phylum Streptophyta; class Magnoliopsida; order Asterales; family Asteraceae; genus Bidens; species Bidens hawaiensis. The sequence goes on from NW_027496133.1 coordinate 168,055, forward strand.
AATTTCGGCGTCAGAGGACAATCTGCAACAAGATGTCCTAACTTATTACATCTAAAACAACACCTATACTCCATTTTCTTTTCAAAGGTTGTTTTGGATGTCGAGGCAGTGTTACCGGCCGTTCGTCTCACATAAGGTGGGACGTACGGGTTGAGTGGAGTACTCTTTTTAGAAGTGTTATCTTTTTCTCCACCAGTGGGTAACACTACTTTCTCTTTTGTCTTACCTGATTCGGACAACTTATCCGAATCCGATGAGACTGGACTCGTAACAGAAATATTTACACTTGAAACAGGCGAACTCGTTTCGCCACTACTAACAGTTGGTTCTTTACTCGTAACCTTGATTGGAACTGTCTGAGGAACTTCAAAATCAACAGATTTCTGAACACTAGGGTTAAAAGTGTAATTGTTGTTATACGGTGGTGGAACCTCGTGATAACCAATTCCTCCTCTCTTTGTAGAGGTACCTTGATCACTAACAAGGTGATCAAGAATAGCTGAGGAATTTCTGAACTGTTCTAGTTTTCGGTTCAGTTCCACCACTTTCACCTGGTGGTCAGCAATCTGCTTTTCTCGTTCAGCAATCAGTTTAGTTTTTTTCTTCTAAAACCTCATAACTTAGATCAATTACTTCAATCTTTTCAGCAAGTTTAGTTTTTAAGCTTTTAACATCTTTTTCACATGCTTTAATTTTAACTTTGTAACTGTTTTCTCTTGCTTTTGTGAAGTGATGATCTTCTTTAAGAGTTTTAAATTCAGCATCTAAACGAACATACTGATCAGTTATGGTAGCAAGTTGCTCAGACAAATTCTCACATTTAGTACAAATAGATTTAGAACTTACCTCGGAGATTTGATCATTGTTATCTGCCATGAAAGCCTTTTCCTTACCAGTAGCTTTCTCTTCTCCGGTAGTCTTCTCACGTTCTTCACTCTCAACCTTAGCCATATTTTCCTGTTCACTAGTTTCATTCAAATGCAGGTTCCAGTTATATTCACCTGCTTCTCTGGACAGTATGGCATTGACTTCTTTAGTACTCCCAGTGTGCTGTGCAGACCGGCCCTGACCACGTTCAACTCGCTCGTTTCTGCAATCTTTGGCAAAGTGCCCGTTTTGTTGACAGTTATAGCACCTCACCTTAGACTTGTCGAACCCTGGCCTGCCACCAACAAACTTTCTCCCCGTCTTTCTCATGAACTTCTTCACTCTTCTCACTATCATGGCCATCTGCCATTGTAAATCCATCTCCTCCAGATCATCAGCATCGATCTGGTCATAGTCTTCATCTAGCATCGCTGGATCAACCACCTTTCCTTGAATATAGTTTTCATATGAAGCAATAAATGAAGCATAGAGGCCAAACTGCTCTTCAGCAGATTTGACGCTCATTGGCATCTTTGAGTAATTATTGCTTGAGGAACTTGAAGATCCACTACTCTGGCTTGCTGTCTGCTGAGTACCACTTGATCCACCCGCAACAAAGCAAACATCCCCATTTGAGTTTACTGACACATGCCCCTCCTGTGAAGAATTTGCACCCGACTCACCTTTCGAGTAGTAGGCGGCAGAGTCAGTCTTTGAACTTGTATTGGAGTTCACTTTCGCACCGTACATGCCTGGATCTTGAACCTGATCCATAGATGTTTCTTTTCTTACCATATTAAGCTCAAAAGTTCTGAGCTTGTTGACAGCGGTTTCAAGATCATACGTAGAGAAGTCCTTGTCTTCCCTCATCAGTACAGTATACATCTCCCATTTTGGTGGGAGAGCATCGAGAAGTTTTTCCACAATCTCTCTTCTCTGTAGGAAATGGAGTAATTACTCAATTCAGTCATTAGATGATAATACCGAGTGATAATATCATCAAGAGATTCGTTCTTTAAGTACTTAAAGACTGAAAATTGAGTCTTGAGTAACTTTATCTTTGAGGCCCGAATGCCTACATTTCCTTCGAATCTGCTCTCAAGAGCTTCCCAAAGCTCTCTAGCTGATGTATACTTTCTGAATGTATGGAGGATCTCCTGTGGAAGAGCCATTGTGATTGTAGCATGAACCTTGCTTTCGGCTTCGTACATCTTCTTCTCCTCCTCTTCCATTTTACTGTATTTCTTGATCTGGTCTCTACCCTCATACTCCATGATTGGTGGAATATATCCATCTTGGATGCATACCCACATTTTTGCATCCTGGTACTTAACGTATTGTATGAACCGATCCTTCCACGCGACAAAATCGGTTCCCTTCAGCAATCTTGGGGCCTTTGTAGCTGACCCCGCTTCAACTTCCATCTTAACAAGCTCTGAAATGTTGATCGACGACATCCTTCTTGAAGACTAAGAAACCCGAAAAATTCTGAAAATGGCGAAGTTAAAAAATTTCTTCTGAACAGTACTGTAGGCGAAGTTAAGGATAACTTCGCATAAGTAATAACTTCGCTGGATTCTTCTTAAATTCGCGTGACTGAGCGAAGTTGAGAATAACTTCGCTTAGGGTAAGCGAACTTAGAAAGTAAGCGAACTTGAAGAGAACTTCGCTGAACTAGGCGAACTTGATGAGAACTTCGCTGAGTTAGGCGAAGTTGAGGAGGTAGGCGAAGTTGTGAATAACTTCGCTTCTCCTTATATCTTCGCTGAAACCCTACGTATCCTGACGGCAACTTCGCCTGATGAACAGCAACTTCGCCTGACGAACTGAAACTTTCTGCAGATCTGAAAATCGAATTTTAACGACGATTTTGACGGTTTAAAGGCTTAAACACACTGGTAGGAGGCTAGAATGAGCAAAAACACCAAAAACTCGTCCCGGTAATACCCGAAATGGAACGAATTCTACACCCGCGTGAATATCCCGAACCACACAATCGAGCAAATGCTCTGATACCAATTGTAGGTTCCCTGGACGGATCACATGAGATATCCCGATATCCACAGGTGCGGAATCCCTGTGTAGATCGTTACGGACGTAGAATATAAACTCACGAACACACGAACACACGATACGAACAAAACCACGTTATAATGATAACTCGAACCGTGTTACTTACAAACTCACGTCAATAGACTCACTGAATTACACGACTCGATCAACTAATCTCTCTAACGACCAACCGTAAACTGTAAACAGTAAACAATATAAATACACGATAACTTCGCCTCAGGCGAAGTTGTCTATAACTTCGCTCGTTCAACAAGTTCGCCTAGGCGAACTTGTCAACAACTTCGCTTGGTTAACAAGTTCGCTTAGGCGAACTTGTCAACAACTTCGCTTTTACAAACAAATACACAAACAATATTACAGACTCGATTACAGACATTAGACATATGAACTACTGACATCTATGCACCAACAATCCTTCAACTGACATGCAAAGAAGATGCCCTGAAGAAAATCAAAGATGATGATAAAGACCCTGATGAGTCTGGTGCAGGAGGTGAGCCTAAACAATCGCATGGTTCATCTTTCGGTGCTGGCACAAGTGGCGGTGAAGACTCGGGTAAACAGATTATCATATATCAAGATCCAACTGCTGCTAAACCAATTGAGTTGATTGCGGCTAATACTGTGATATTTGTGGATGGATCTGGGGTAGTTAAAAGTGTGGTTAACAGGGATGAGATAGAGGTTGGGGAGTTTGTGGAGAGGTCTCTGACACGGGAGCAGATTTCCATACTGCTTGGGCTTAATGACGAACAATTAACCGTGTTAGAAACTGAGCCAGATGTTGAGGTGGTGAATGAAGAAGGTTTAGAAGATGATCCGTCTATTCAGATGAATACGGATTTTATTTCTGAGAATGAGGATATTGAGATGGAAGACGTAACTGCTGAGGAGTATCCGAACTTGTATCAACACACTAATGATGATCAAGGTGCTCCGGTATTCCATGAAGAAGTAATTAAAGAAGCAGAGGACCATCTTGAAGAGAAGTCCAAAGTAAAGGGTTTTTATACTGGTAAACCGTTTGATCCGTCCGTTGAAGAGATTCTGAGCTGGTTCAGATTTAAAGCTGTGGGTAAGATTATTCAGGCACATCGTTATGTTGATCAATAACGAAAAGACACAGCTGCAGCTTGGGTTAAAGCAAATCAAGTGACCTCCTTCAAGACGGTTTCCAAGGTACATGGTGATATTGTCTCCTGGCTTTATGATTCTGAGCTAAAAGTATGTATAATCAAATGGGAGAAGGGGATCCAGTACTATGAAAAGATAAGGGACGTTCTGACATTATCACGATGGGATGTTCGTACCCTCGTGAGACGTCCATTTATCAATCGTTGGGGTTACCGAACAGCTGAGTGGTTCCAACAACACTTACTGTTCGAGGTCAATCATGGCTTCAAGTTTTTCAAGCTCAAGGTCCCAAGACGTAAGCGTATTGACGAGATTGATCTGAGGACTGGCTGGAGAAAACCTTTCCTAAAGGTGAAGTCGCCAAAGACGATGAAGCAGGTTCCAGTGAAGACGATGCCTCAAGGCATGCATCTCTCATTCAACCGCTGGTACTATGACAATCGTACCGGTGAGGCCGTCATTGTTCTTGGTAGAGGACTGAAGACTGAACTCATCAAGATAATCGACCCGATGTGGTTGGTTAATTTATCAGAGACAGACAATGAAGTGCTCCACAGGAAGCAAATTTTGTTCGAGCGCCAAGAAGACTATGACCTGGCTATGCAATTCCAACGAGTTGTTCGTGTATGTCATGTGCATGGAATTCATAGTTGCAGAGACTGGCAGTCCAAGCGCTTCAAGTAATTTAAAGACAAAGAGTTCAAGACGAGGGGGGGTGTGTTAGTTCACGGTTTTGCGTCTTGTGTCTTTGTAATTGTCGTTAACGTTTTGTTTATTATTTAATGTAATAATTAGATTAATTATTATCTAGTTTGTTATGTGTAAAGTCTAGTTCGCTAGGGGATGTTAGCGAACTAAGACATTAAGTGTATTCCCTCCTGATTTGTTAGGGGATGTTAACGAATCAGTGGGTGTTTCGTCTAATTAATGTATGTAACGAAGTAGTGTATGGTTCGCTAGGGGATGTTAGCGAACCAGACCTATCTTCTATATATAGTGAACACTATTCACTGTTAATTAAAAGGTTTTCGAGAGTTAATTATCGAATCCCAGTCCAATCGCTCTCTCGATCTTCAACCTAACATTATACAAACAATTGATATACATATATACTGATAATACATATACATATACAACATCAAATCTTTAGTAATTATGAGCTAGATCCATATAAACGCATTAATCGATTATACACAGATCTGAGATCTGTTATTGTTAATGTTACTGGATTGATATGATTGTTTATTCGGGTTTCAACAAGTAGCTATGGCCTAATCATCGACCAAGCTCAAATAAGTCATGATGAATAAATTTTGCCCAAAAGAAATCCAAAAACTAGAATCCGAATTTTGGGAACAAAAGCAAGAGAGTGGTGACAACTCCGCCTACTCCGACCGCTTTCATGTGCTTAGTCTCTTGTTTCTCACTTGGTCACTCCCCTCGAACGGACGATTGACAAGTATGTCGGTAGTTTGCCTATGCAAAATAAAATTCAAGACATTCCCGTTGTTTGTGAATTTCTCGGCAATTTTCCTGAAGACATCTTGGGTCTCCCACCCATTCGTCCTATTAAATTTCGAATCGACCTAGTGCCCGGTGCGACTCTCGTAGCCAAGGCTCCCTACCGTTTAGCACCTTCGGAATTGCAGGAGTTATCGAACGAACTTCAAGAACTCTCCGATAAGGGCTTTATCCGTCCAAGCTCTTCCCCTTGGGGCGCTCCCGTTTTCTTCGTGAAAAACAAAGATGGCTCGTTTCGCATGTGTATCAATTACTGGGAACTCAATAAACTCACCATAAAAAATCGCTACCCTTCGCCTCGAATCGACGACCTCTTCGACCAACTAAAAGGCGCAACTTGTTTTTCCAAAATGGATCTTCGATCGGGTTATCATCAATTGTGTGTTCATGAAGACGACAATCCAAAAACCGGTTTTCATACTTGGTATGGACATTACGAGTTCTTGGTTATGCCATTCAGATTAACCAATGCACTTGCGGTATTCATAGTCCTCATGAACCGCGTTTACAAAGCATTTTTGGACAAATTCATAATTGTCTTTATCGATGACATCCTTTTCTTCTCCAAGACCCGATCCAAAAATGAGCATCATTTACATTCCATTCTCGACCTCCTAAGAAAAGAACAACTTTATGCCAATTCACAAAATGTGAATTTTGGTAAGAGGTTCAATTTTTGGGTCACGTCGTTAACGATAAAGGTATTCATGTTGATCCCGCCAAAATCGAGGCCGTAATAGAGTAGAAAACTCCATCCACACCCACCAAAATCCGATCTTTCCTTGGTTTGGCCAGGTATTATCGGTGATACATTCTAAACTTCTCAAAAATCACGTTACCCCTCACCGCACTAACTCATAAAGGAAAACCTTATGAATGGGGACCGAAACAAGAAGAAGCTTTCCAAACTCTAAAGCATATGCTTTGCAATGCTCCCGTTTTAACCCTTCCCAATGGAAATGACGACTTTGTGGTATTTTGCGATGCATCCAACCAAGGTCTCAGTTGCGTTCTCATGCAACGAGGTTAAGTTTTAGCATATGCCACAAGGCAACTTAAGGTTCATGAGAAGAATTACATGAATCGCGATCTCGAACTTGGTACCGTCATTTTCGCTCTCAAAATAAGGAGACATTATCTTTATGGCACCGAATGTTTGTATTCACCGATCATAGAAGTCTTCAACACATCTTTGACCAAAAAGATCTCAACATGAGACAACGTCGATGGGCCGAATTACTTAGTGATTACGATTGCGAAATTCGCTACCACCCCGGTAAAGCGAACGTTGTAGTCGAGGCCCTTAGTCGTAAAGTTAATGTCAAATCCGTTATGCTTCATATCATCATCATCCAAATTGATCTCCAAGACCGCATCTATCGAGCCTAATGAACCTCCATTGATGAAGGCAATATGTATTATGAAATGACATGTGGAGCCGAACTTCAACTCAAAACCAAACCGGAAGGCTTGCTTTATTTTCTCAATCGTTTGTAAGTTCCCGATCGTGATGAACTTCGTACTTTCATTATCAACGAAGCTCATATGTTGCGATATTCCATACATCCCGGTGCGGATAAAATGTACTTAGATCTACTTATTGGTGGTCAGGTATGAAAAAGGACGTAGAACTTTATGTCTCAAAATATCTTACTTGCTCAAAGGTTAAAGCCGAACATCAAAAACCTTTTGGTTTACTTGAGCAACCTCCGATCCCCGTTTGGAAATGGGAAGACATTGCTATGGACTTTATCACCAAATTACCAACTACTCAAAAGCAAAATGATAGTATTTGGGTATTCATCGATCGATTAACCAAATCGGCTCACTTCATCCCGATCCACGAGAAGTACTTTGTTTAAAAACTCGCTAAAATCTATCTTCATGAAATTGTATGCCGCCATGGTATTCTGTTGACCATTATTTCCGATCGTGATGCTCGTTTCACCTCCCGTTTTTGTTAATTGCTTCAAGAAGCTTTGGGCACTGGCCTTGATCTTAGTAACTGATGTGGTGTAAAACACACATGTTTTCCTAATAGTTTTTATGTTATTTTGTGCTTAAACGTTAACGATTTTTTGTTATTCTTGCATTAAATTACATGTTTGTGTATGTGATAGGTCCCATGTTGAAGAAAGCTTAGTTGTGAGTCATTTAGAAAGAGCATCATTATACACACATCAAGTTTTTGGCGCCGTTGCCGGGGACACGGTTTGAGGCGTATTGAGAACGACTCGAGTTAGAGACTTGCCTATTGTATTTCGTATACTTAGATTAGATTAGTTATTTTAACTAGTTTAGTTTTATTTTACTTTTATTTTTAGTATTTTATTCTATTTTTATCTGGTGCCCGCGATCCTTTTCTTTTGAGTGTTCTTTACAGGAAATATGTTCGGACGACAGGTTGGAACGCCATGGTGCAAAGTGTGTGGCGGAGATCACTGGGTGCATCATGCTTATGAGAGGAGAAATATAGAAGTCGAAGCACGGAAAGCTCCATGGGAATCACTTTTGGCAAATACTCCTCCATACCGATTTGCATATGATCAAATGGGGAACTTCTTAGGGTATAAAGATTTGTCAGGGAATATATTAGAGCCCACCCCAGAATTGGAGGAAATAATGGATGATGTGTTGTTTGCTATTAGAAATGATTTGGAATATGTTCCTCCTTTGAATCCACCTTTGTTTGAAACCCTGAGCGAGATTGAAGATACCGGAATGGAGGAGCAGAGAGTAGAGGAGTATATTCCCTCTTGGGAGGAAGAATTTAAGGATGAGTTTGGTGAAGTGTTGATGGACTTTGCCATTACGGATGAAGGCAAGTTTGACCCACTTGGTGATTTAAAGCTGCTTGAAGATTTAATATATAACGAGCCAAGTTTGGGGATCAAGAAGGAGCTTTGTAAGGAGAGCCATGAGATAGTTAGTGATTTGGTCCTTCCAACACCTCACATCGATTGTGAAAAACCAAAACACGAACCGTACTCAATCTCTATTCGGGACGTGTTAAGGTTTAAAAATTTGGCTAAAGGAACTAGAAGGAGGATTTCTGGGCGAAGAAATCGTAGTGTGATGAAGAGATTGACTTCCCCGTTTCACTTCATTGAACCATTTTTGGGGGAATTCAAGAGTTGGTGGGTCGAGTTTAATTCAAATGATCGGGCCCATGAGAGTTATGCAATTGGTTTCTTCCCGACCAATTGTAAAAGGAGAGTGTTGAGGAGCATCGATGGGAAGAGGATAAAGGAGAAGCCTCCTGATTGAGGTTTCGGGAGTGAGTCCGGCTGAAGACTATTCAATAAACTTAGCGCTTCCCGGGAGGCAACCCGGTAATATCTTTTCTTGTTATTTTATTTTCATTTTATTTTTATTTCTGAGTTTTGTCGGGTGTCTCTTTTCTTACTTGTAGGTTATTCCTTGGTTGGCTGATGACAGTTGATGAGCTAGAGTTTTAAACAAGTGTGGGGATGCAATTTGCATAAGGATTGCCGCTTTCGTTCGTTAGTGATTGCTTGATAGAGAGCACTGGAGTTTTAAGCTTGCGTTCGAATAGGAGAGCGAGGAACATGATTCACCGGACACTTTCATGATCACATATACCAGGGGAGTCTGTTCCACTTTATTTTTCTTTATGTTTAGTTTTGTCTTTTCCTTGTCTCACATTGAGGACAATGTGAAATTTAAGTGTGGGGATGGGGAACTGACGTTTCATTTTTAAGAAAAATAAAAGAATATTGAAAATCTTGGGAGTTAATATTTAAAAAAAAAGTAAAAAAAAATGTCCCTTGAAAATTGTTTTTGTTCTACGTTAAGCAGGAAATGATATTACTACCAATGTGCTAACGAACTCTCGGAACTTTTAAATAATATAATAATAAAAGAAGGGATGGTTTGCATATCTGATTTGGGATGTGTCGGTAGGCCCAACTAGCTTTGATAGTCCTCTTTAGCAGTTTTTATATATATAATAATTTGAAAACGGTGAAACCGAATTTCGATGCTTAGGGAGGATTACCATAATCTGAAAACTTTGAGATGGTTATACTTAGATGCACTCAAACCAGCACACCACCACATGTCCATCTTTCTACGAGCTTAGAAATAGTTATATTTTTTAGGGTGATATAAAAGATTGAAAAAAAAAAGAAGAAAAAAGAGAAAAGAAAAAAAAAGAGAAAAAAATAATGTAAGAAAAAGAAAAGTATGTATTGAAAGTTATGTTTGTGTATTCTCAAAAGTTGTTAAAAAAAGCAAAATGCTTGTGAAGAAAGTTATGTATTGTAAAATGCCAAATGAGCATTCTTTAAAGTTAGTAAAAGAGGCCAAAGTGCACATACTAGACGGGACTTAGAGTTTACGTGTAACCAAGGGGATGGTGACTCTGAGGATACACTATTGGGGCTCGAAGGTTCTTAGTCAATAAATATCAAATTAGGAATTTATAGGACAAAGTCCAATAATATTTAGGAATAGCTCGTACGACCTCCACATGACCATTCATCCATCAAAATTTCATCGAGTGCATCTAATTAGTACCGTCAATGAGTCCTTGGCTTATGGTGATTTGTCGAGCCAGTTTGCTTTAACTCTAGTTTTTCTAGCTCTCTTTGTCTGAGATGGGGTAGGTGTAGCCTTAATTTTTGGCCTTTAAATGTTAAATGCAAAAGGGGGGCTTGATTGGCTGGTGGTTGGGTTTAAGTGGACAACAATATCGGCAATCGCGGTCAATATGTCAAGCTGTTTCTTATGTTTTGATAATGATTAATAATCTGGGAGTTTGTTGTTTTTAACTTGGTTATGATCCTGTGTAGATTTCTTTTTCAGAGACGAAAAAGGTTTAAGTGTGGGGATTTTTGATGTGGTGTAAAACACACATGTTTTCCTAATAGTTTTTATGTTACTTTGTGCTTAAACGTTAACGATTATTTTGTTATTCTTGCATTAAATTACATGTTTGTGTATGTGATAGGTCCCATGTTGAAGAAAGCTTAGTTGTGAGTCATTTAGAAAGAGCATCATTATACACACATCAGTAACGCTTATCATCCTCAAACCGATGGCCAATCCGAGCGTACAATCCAAACCCTTGAATATGCTTCGATCTTGTGTTCTTGATTTTGGTGGGAATTGGGATTCTCATCTCCCGCTTATCGAATTCTCATACAACAATAGTTATCATTCTAGCATTGATATGGCTCCTTTCCAAGCTCTTTATGGTCGTAAGTGTCATTCTCTGATTTGTTGTAATGAGATTGGTGAAACCCAAATCACTAGTCCCGAGATGGTCCAAGACACCACCGATCGTATCGATCAAATCCGCAAAAATCTCCTCGCTGCTTGAAGTCGCCAAAAGAGCTATGCCGACAGACGGCGAAAGCCTATCGAATTCAATGTTTGTGACCTTGTCTTTCTCAAAGTATCCCCTTGAAAGGGGGTAGACCGTTTTGGAAAGAAAGGAAAACTAGCCCTTCTTTTCGTAGGCCCATTCAAAATCCTCGAAAGGATTGGAAAAGTGGCTTATAAGCTCGATTTACTACAAGAACTTACCGGCGTTCATCCAACATTTTATGTCACTAACCTCAAAAAGTGTTTAGCCGAAGGTAATCTCCATATACCTCTCGACGAAGTGCGTATCGATGAAACCTTGCAAATGATCGAAAAACCCGTTAAAATCGTGGACCGCAATGAGAAACGAACCAAACGTAGCCGCATCCATTTAGTTAACGTCCGTTGGGAATAACGGCGTGGAGCTGAATTTACTTGGGAACGAGAAGACGAGATGAAGAAAAATTACCACATTTGTTTATTACGGATTCATCTTAATTTCGGTACAAAATTTCCTAAAGTATGGAAGACTGTAACATTTGTCATTTTTCGGTTTAAATTGCATTTGTATTTGTATCAAAAACCCAACCCGTTTTGATCTTTCGGATTCGTCGTAATTAATAAAATGTTTATTTTTATGTTCATTTATGTTTCACAAATGTCTAGTCAAGAAACTGTTGGAATCAGTCTGCCCAAGACACATATTAGAGTTGATGTGGCTAGTACGTTATGATCCAAGTCGGGTCATGCCCAATAAAAGCTAGACAAACACCATGATATTTATTTAAGATATGATCTAATAAATAAATACCAACACTTAGACTATTTAGAAATGGGTTTATATTTACACTTGTGTAATATATAAATTATAAGGTTAATTTATATTTTGAGAGAAAGTAATTTGTTTTGTTATTTAAATTGGTTAAATAACAAACATAAAAGACATGGTACAATATACATGTACCTTGCTATGTTATGTTGCATATAACATACATAAGTAACAAAATAATAAAGTTTTGAATTTGAAAATTAGGTGGCAACCCAAGGGTGCCCCCCCCCCCCTTCCCCCCTCTCTCTCATCTCTTTATTAGTTTTATTATTTACAAGGACATGCAAGTATTATTTTTTGTAGATAAGTTAATTCAACAACACTTTCTCTCTCACACACACAAGAAGCAACTCTCTCTCTTTTTTCTTCCAAAATTTGGCCAAGGAAGAACAAGAACAAGAAGGAGGTTTTCAAGATCAAATCCTAGCAAGCAAGGTACTTGTTGAAGGCTTGGAAGGGTATACAAGCTAGAGGCTCTTCTCCATTGAAGGCTAGCCGTTCAAACCGTCATCTCCTTCATCTTCTTGCTTCTTGGAAGGTTGTATTACATAACTCCCTATGGTGGTTGGTTTGGTAAGCATGTAAATTCGTATATGGATCTGGGGCTTGGGTTTTATATGTAAAATAGGTTTTATATTAATCTATATAACAAGATTTAAAACTAATCTATCCGCTACATTTTTCATATAAATGGGTTTATATGATTTTGATAATCTTGTTAAAACCCAACAATGGCAACAATAGCCTCTTATACGGATACATGCTTCAATAGATCTAAAACATTTTTGGGTTTTATGGTGTGGTTCATCATATGGCCAAAATTTTGGGGGCTTTTGTTTACCCCTTGGTTTTTCAAGATTATACTTTACATGCATGTGATAATCTTGAAAAATTAAGTCATTTGGATGATTGGTTGTTTTGTTTGGACAAAACCCGAAACTTTCGGTTTTCTTATCCTTGGCCAAAAGTTTGAGGTTCAAAAGGGGAACCATTTTAGACATGTAATACATGCATATTTGGATGTGCATTTAAATGTTCATAACCTAGCCATGATCTTGTGTTTGGATGTGTGTTTGTGTTGTGATTTATTAAATACTCAATTTGGTTGTAATATTCTTTTATTTGGGTTTGTAATCTATTTATTCATTTCATATTGGTTTGTAATAATAAGTAGATTAGTTATATTTCTTTTACTAGAGAAAAATGTATTAGGATATAGTTTTTGTAAAAGAAGAAGCAACAAAGTTAGGTTTTTTGGTTTTGGTTCTTAATGGACCTCATAGTCCAAGATGGGATTCTCGCCCAATAACCAAAGCCCAAACTTGAAGGCCCATGAAGCTAGGAGCTGAAGTTGGAGCCCAAAAGGAAGCTCATATAAAGTGGAGAAGTCACAACACAGAAGTTGACACTTGAGGCATTTCGATTCAGAATCAAGTGGGAATTCACCGACACATGCCTTTGTTCACTTGGACAGGCCTTTGTTCATCTGGAAATGACTTTGTTCACCTAGATAAACCTTTGTTCACCTGGACAAGACTTTGTTCACCTGGACATGCCTTTGTGAATTTGGTCCCTAGGAGAGACTTTTGGCACACCTTTTTCGGTCAACAAGTGTGGCCAAGATTAGGAGGCTATGGTCATGAACTTGTGGTTGTTTATTTATGCTTGCATGGTTGATTTATATATTTTGTTTTATCTTATTTGGATAAGGGTAATTAACAAACTTAATATCAACAACTTGCATAAAATTAGTTCCTTAGAAATCATTAGGGAATAAAATTAGTTTTATTAAAGGTTAATGATTTCACAATAAAATTGGTTTTATCAAAAGGAACTTTGAAAATTGGTTTTCAAACAAAGTACCATACATTTGAATGCATGCAAATGCAAGGTACATAAATAGTTTTCCAAACTAGAATTTAGAAAACTTAAATCCCTTTTAAAATAAGTTTAACACAGTCCTTTTATACAACACTCGAATCACCTGGGAACTCGATGTGGGATAAAGGTCACCTAACCACGTTGGAGAAAACTTGTGAGTTTGAGGTGGGTATGCCATACCCGTGGGATAAAGGTCACGTAACCACTTGTATGACAAATTCACATGTGTAAGTAGGACGACTTGATTTGGAAACCATGTGAATAGGGTCACCAAAGCATAGCGTACAAAGTTGTTGATGGGATTAAAACATGTCAATTAAGCATATGATGTTTAACCGATCCCATAAAACTAGAAGTTGCAAAGGGTTGCAATCGTCAAACGTTGACTACCTTGTTAATTCAATAATAGGATAAAGGTCACCTAACTACTATGTGGATGTAACGTTGGGTTCTAGATTTTAATCATTAATTGTCTTAAAGACATAAAGGGTATTAAAGATTAAAATTAGTTAATTGATATCGAAAATACTAAATTTGAGCTTTGTTACATTATGTCGATGGCCGCAATCAACAATACACCTAACGCAATTATCCCACCTGCACATAACCTATCACTAAGAGCTATACTTGATAAGGATCGTCTTAACTATAACAATTTTATGGATTGGTATCGAAATTTGAGAATTGTTCTCAAACAATAAAATAAATCCTACATATTGGACGATCCTATTCCCGATGAACCAAACATTGACGATTTGGATGCCTATAACGATTGGTTGAAATACACCAAGGATTCGGTGCAAGTTTCTTGCCTCATGTTGGGAACTAAGATTCCCGAGATTCAAAAGGATTTTGAACATCATGAGGCATATGACATGATCACCCAACTTAAGGAAATGTTCCTTACACAAGCTAGGGTGGAACGATTCGAAACGGTTCGAGCACTTCATGCATGTCATATGGAAGAAACCCAATCAGTTTCATCTTATGTGCTTAAGATGAAAAGCCACATTGATCGACTTGAACGGCTAAATTGTCCCGTCTCAAAAGAGTTAGACACGGATATGATCCTTAATGGCCTAACTAAAAGGTTTGAGACTTTTGTCATGAACTACAACATGAATGGATGGGACAAAAGCATTGGTGAGCTTCATGCACCTAACGCAATCAACAATACACCTAACTCAATTATCCCACCTGCGCATAACCTATCACTAAGAGCTATACTTGATAAGGATCGTCTTAACTATAACAATTTTATGGATTGGTATCGAAATTTGAGAATTGTTCTCAAACAATAAAATAAATCCTACATATTGGACGATCCTATTCCCGATGAACCAAACATTGACGATTTGGATGCCTATAACGATTGGTTGAAATACACCAAGGATTCGGTGCAAGTTTCTTGCCTCATGTTGGGAACTAAGATTCCCGAGATTCAAAAGGATTTTGAACATCATGGGGCATATGACATGATCACCCAACTTAAGGAAATGTTCCTTACACAATCTAGGGTGGAACGCTTCGAAACGGTTCGAGCACTTCATGCATGTCATATGGAAGAAACCCAATCAGTTTCATCTTATATGCTTAAGATGAAAAGCCACATTGATCGACTTGATGGCTAAATTGTCCCGTCTCAAAAGAGTTAGCCACGGATATGATCCTTAATGGCCTAACTAAAAGGTTTGAGACTTTTGTCATGAACTACAACATGAATGGATGGGACAAAAGCATTGGTGAGCTTCATGCAATGCCATAGAGGGAATGGGTAAGAAGGTTTTACCGGTTCTCACGATCAATGAAGGTGGCAATAAGAAGAGGCATCACCCGGAACCTAAGGCAAAGGTTGCTAAATGTAAGGGACACGTCAAGGGTAAGTTCAAAGGAAAGTCAAAAGCCGAACCAACCAAACCAAAGGAGAAGAAGCTAAAGGTTAGCTCGGAGGACCCGTGCTTTGGTTGTGGTGAGAAAGGAAATTGGATGAGGAATTGTCCAACCTATCTTAAAGATTTGAAAGCAAAGAGGGATGCAGGGCAAACCTCGGGTACAACTTTCATGATCCATATTGATCTTAATGTTATTTCTTCTACCACATGGGTATTGGATACCGGATGTGGAACTCATATTTGCAATTTGTTGCATGAGTTCAAAAGAAATAAGCATTTCAAGAAAGGAGATGCAAGTCTCTTCATGGGCAACGGAGCAAAGGTTGATGTCGAAGCCCAAGGAGACTATATTTTGAAGCTTCCAAATGGTTTTGAAGTTGTTTTGAAAAACATTTTGTATGCTCCTAGTTTGACTAGGAATATTATCTCTGTTTCTATTCTAAGACAATATGGTTATGATTTGAAGTTTGTAGACAATGGTATTTGTGTTTTCATGAATGATGTCTTTTATTTTAAAGTAATGTCGTCTAATGGCATTTACAAATTTGTTTATTATAACACATCCTTTGATAACACGTTGTACCAATCAAACACCAAGACACTCAAAGTGGATTTGAGTAAGACTTATATTTGGCATTTTCACCTTGGTCACATAAACAAGGGTCGCATAAGTACACTTCAAAAGAATGGTCTTTTGGAAACAAGTGATGATTCATTTGATAAGTGTGAATCTTGTTTAAAAGGAAAGATGACCAAGGAACCCTTTAGTGGAACTAACAAAAGGGGAAAAGACGTATTAGGTATCATACATTCGGATGTATGTGGTCCTTTTAAGGAAACGACAAGGAATGGTGAAAAATACTTCATTACCTTTATCGACGATTATAGTCGTTATGGGTATGTGTACTTGTTAAGACACAAAGATGAAGCTTTTGAAATGTTCAAATTCTTTCAAAATGAAGTAGAAAATCAACTCAATAAAACCATCAAAGTACTTCGTTCAGATAGAGGAGGTGAATACCTTAGTGATGCCTTTCAAGATCATCTTAGAAGTTGTGGAATCATCTCACAACTCACTCCACCCGAAACACCACAACATAATGGTGTGTCCGAGAGGAGGAATCGAACTCTATTGGATATGGTTCGATCTATGATGGCTAGAAGCACATTGCCTCTATCATTTTGGGGTTTCGCATTTCTCTCCGCAGCCCGTATTCTAAATATGGCACCAACCAAGAAAGTGGACAATACACCTTTTGAAATATGTCATGGAAGTTATGGGGTTGTGAGGCTTATGTTAAGCGCAACACCCAAAACAAAGTTGAAAGCCGATCCACTAAGTGTATCTTTATAGGATATCCCAAAGACTCTATGGGATACTATTTTTACAACCCAACCGAGCAAAAGGTGTTCATTGCTCGAAAGTCCGAGTTCTTGGAAACTAAGTTCCTTATGGAAGGAACTAGTAGAACGTTGGAACTCGAGGAGGATCGAGAACCACAAGCCGATAAACGTTTGGTTGATACTAGCACTCAACAAGAGGTTGTTGAAAAATGATCAAATGGTTGATCAAGACACACAAAACGTTAAAAAATCTGGTAGAATTAGTTATCCACCTGAAAGATATGGATTTTTCATGGATGGATGCTACGTGGTAGATTCGGATGAACCCACCACATACCACGATGCAATGTCATAATCTGATTGTGACAAATGGCTTGAAGCTATGAACGTTGAGATACAACCCATGCATGACAACCAAGTATGGGATTTGGTTGTACCACCTCTTAACTCCAAACTGGTTGGAAGTAAGTGGGTTTTCAAAAGGAAAACCAATATGCATGGAAACTTGGATACTTGTAAAGCAAGACTTGTAGCAAAAGGTTTTACTCAAACTCAAGGGGTTTATTATGATGAGACCTTTTCGCCAGTGTAAATGCTAAAGTCTATTAGGATATTATTTGCCATAGTCGCATATTATGACTATGAGATTTGGCAAATGGATGTCAAAACTACTTTTATAAATGTACATCTTGAAGAAGATGTTTATATGGTTCAGCACGAAGGTTTTGTCGATCCACAACATCCTAATAAAGTATGCAAGTTAAAGAAATCAATCTATGGATTGAAACAAGCATCTAGAAGTCAGAATCACCGTTTTGATAAAGAGGTCAAGAAATTTGGATTCATCAAGAATGCTGATGAGGCTTGTGTGTATAAGAAAGCTAGTGGGAGCATCATTACTATCCTAGTATTGTATGTTGATGACATACTATTGTTTGGAAATGACATTCCAACCATGGAAGGTGTAAAAGCCTGGCTTTGGAATTGTTTTTCCATCAAAGATCTTGGTGAAGCCGCCTATATTTTGGGAATAAAGATCTATAGGGATAGATCAAGGCGGTTGATAGGTTTAAACAAAGTGCATACATTGATAAAATCTTGAAGAGGTTCAAGATGGAGAACTCTAAGAAAGGTTTGGTACCTATTCAAAGAGGAACGATATTGAGTGCGACTCAATGTCCAATCTCAAAGGATGAGCAAGAGAAAATGAAAGGTATCCCATACGCTTCGGCGATAGGATCCATCATGTATACCATGATATGCACAAGACCGTATGTGTCATGCGCTTTAAGCATGATAAGTCGATACCAACAAAATCCGGTAATGAGCCCTTGGATGGCGGTTAAGAGCATATTGAAATACTTAAAAATGACTAAGGATATGTTTCTAATATATGCCTCTGGTGAGGAGGAACTCGTTGTAAAGTGTTACACGGATTCGAGTTCCCAAACAGATCGAGATGATTCTCGATCACAATCGGGATATGTTTTCGTTATGAATGGTGGGCTGTCTCTTGGAAGAACGCAAAACAAGAATTGGTAGCATTACTGAATTGGAATATATAGCCGCCTCATTGGCAGCTCAAGAAGCTGTGTGGATAAGAAAGTTCATTACCGATCTAGGGGTAGTCCATACCATTCGGGACCCTCTAGAGATCTTTTGTGATAACGAGGGTGCGATTGCTCAAATCAAGGAACCTCGTGCACATCAAAAGACAAGGCACATTGAGCAGAGATTCAACTACATAAGGGATAAAGTTGAAAAGGGAATGATATGTATTCGCAAAGTTCACACCGATCAAAACATTGTGGATCCACTCACGAAGCTCGAAAGACCGAAGCATGAGGGTCATACTTGCGCCTTAGGGCTTCAATATTCTAGTAATTGGATTTGATCTATTTGTATTTGGATATTGGGAACAATTGTTATTTTAACTCATTCATGTGATTATGGTTTATGATTATGACTTTTGAGTTATATTCCATTTTAGCATGTTTAAATCCGTGAATAAGTTAATTATTCTAAATGTCCGTAGTCGTTCATATTTGTGGGAACAAATATGAAGGTAAGACTATTATGAACTTGGATTGGTGGATATTCATAAGGTATGAATATAGAGCAAAGATTTGCTTCCAAGGTTCATAGATATTTATGGGATATAAATATTGGACTAAACCGCCCTTAAATGTTACTACATGGAATCCTTGTGATTCGTGATCATAAGTAAATTTGAGTAAAGGCGAATATCATAGTATCCTCCGACCTGAGATACATATTGGGTCTTGATATTCACCAAATATTATGCTTTGACTTAGTTCTTCGCTGCTCTGAAACATGACGGTACATAAGGCTAAGATTAGGTATGGTACGAGGTGGTTGTGAGAGACGTATGTAGTCAATAGGGTATTTTTCCCTCTTAGTCGTTAAGTTAAATCAACAAAGAATGATCAATCTATGTCTTTGGATTTGACATGACATATGTGGCGAAAGGATAAATGATATATTCACCTAAATCATTTCAAGTAATAGACTTTAAGGGGATGATGTTATTGAATGGAACTTCGTCATACGTATTAGGGGTAGTAAACCGTTGTTAGGCGGTATTTGCTACTTGCATCAATCTTCTATGTATCTTGTGCAAGTGGAAGATTGTTGGAATCGTTCTGCCTAAGACACATATTAGAGTTGATGTGGCTAGTACGTTAGGATTCAAGTTGGGTAATACCCAATAAAAAGCTATAAAAACACCATGATATTTATTTAAGATATGATCTAATAAATAAATATCAACACATAGAATATTTAGAAATGGATTTCTAAATATTTGCACTTGCATAATATATAAATTATATGGTTACTTTATATTTTGAGAGAAAGTAATTTATGTTGTTATTTAAATTCGCTAAATAACAAACATAAAAGACATGCTACAATATACATGTACCTTGCTATGTTATATTGCATATAACATACATAAGTAACAAAATAATAAAGTTTTGAATTTGAAAATTGGGTGGGAACCCAAGGGTGCCCCCCCCCCCCTTCCCCCCTCTCTCTCATATCTTTATTAATTATTTTATTTAAAGGACATGAAAGTATTATTGTTGGTGGATGAGTTAATTCAACAACACTTTCTCTTTCACACACAAAAGAAGCAACCCTCTCACTCTCTCTCTCTCTCTCTCTCTCTCTCTCTCTCTCTCTTTTCCAAAATTCGGCCAAGGAAGAACAAGAACAAGAAGGAGGTTTTCTAAGATCAAATCCTAGCAAGCAAGGTGTTTGTTGAAGTCTTGGAAAGGTATACAAGCTTAAGGCACTTCTCCATTGAAGGCTAGTTGTTCAAATCGTCATCTCCTTCATCTTCTTGCTTCTTTAAAGGTTGTATTACATAAACCCCCTATGGTGGTTGGTTTGTTAAGCATGTAAATTCGTATATGGATCCGGGGCTTGGGTTTTACATATAAAATGGGTTTTATATTAATCTATATAAGAAGAATTAAAATTAATCTATCCGCTATGTTTTCATATAAATGGGTTGATATGACTTTTATAATCTTGTTAAAACCCAACAAAAAAACATCTATTTCGGTACATTAAAACACCTCTTTATGATGAAAAACGACTTAAAACAAACTTAAATGACTAATTGTGTCAAACACCTCTTGTTAGTTTGACCATTTTTAACCAATGAAATGCAAGTTACCTCTAATGTGTAAACCATACTTTTCCCACTATAAAAACAAGCCTCATGCATCCATTTTGGTTGATCCTTCTTCTCCAAATTCTCTCAATCTAAGATCCAAGTATTCTTTCTTCAAGTTCTTAATAGTTTGACTTCTCAAGGTCAAGCTATTACTAATCTTTATTTATAACTAATTATTTTTACTTAGAGATTGAGGTTGCAACATATATATAATATACACCCCTTGTTTCCTTCGGCTTTCACTTCTCCGGTCTCGGTCGGTTGAAGTGTTGTGCTATAAGGCAAGGCTACATGGACGACTATTCCTTGATATATACTTAACTTATGCTTTAGTTTATGCTTTAAGTTTGTTTATGCTCATCAATATTTTTTAGTCCTTACTTACTTTTAGCTTCTAAATCATTTTTAATAGTTCAATGGTATTGGGTATGTGGCCACCATTTTCGGTTTCATCCCGAGTCAAGAGTCGAAACCAAAACCGAACTATTGTTTAAATACTTTATTGTTAACATATTGTATGAAAGATTTGAGTATTATTATTTTTAAGTTTATTTTAATGAGTTCTATGGTATTGGATATGTAGCCACCATTTCGGTTTCATTCTGTGTCAAGAGCCGAACTAAAACCAAACTATTGTTTAGATACTTTATATTTAAAATGATTTATTACAAGTATGAATTGTGTATTATAATTTCTAAGTTCATTTTAATAAGTTCTATTGTATTGGGTATGTGGCAACCATCCTCGGTTTTCTTCCAAGTCAAGGACCGAAACAAGACCAAACTAAACCGAGTTTACCGAATCTCATATTTTCTCTAAAGTTATTTTATAAACTAATTTTAAATTGATTTCTAAAAACACTTGGTATGTTGGATCAAACTTGATCTTATAACAAGTTTGGCCCGATAAAACCGAACACTCGCTTAACGGACGTCGACGTCCTTCTTAATTGAACTACACACTTGGTTAAGTTTCTTTTGATTTCATTGAGTTATCTCATAACATTTTGGAACCTCTATTTCGAGCTTGACTAATTATCCAGACTCAAACCGACAAATCCGAACACTCGTAAAGTCTCGTTTTGGTATCTTATTAACTTGGCAATATTGCAATTACACCCAAATATTTACTTAACAAAGGTTAAGTAAAAATTAATAAATAGCATTACTTTAATTCCTTATGTTTTTACATTTTAGCCTTCAAACTTAAATTATTTATGTTACAAGTCAAGTTATTTTACATTAAAGCTTCCAAAACCATCTACTAACTCAAGACCCTTTTTAATCTAGGTCTTGCACGTTGAATCTACCCTTCCCCCGTTTTATCGCAAACTATCCTTCAATTTACTTATTTCACGTGAGTATATTTCATCCCCCGTTTTCACTTTCATACTTTGGGGGTAACATGCATACTTATCCAAAAAAAGAACGATTTATAATACTCTATCTTCAAACCACAAACTTTAGGGTGTATGATACTTAGAATACTTGCTCTATTGTGTGTTATATGTTTCATATGTTTTACGTGTATGAGTGTTTATTTTATGTTGTTATGGAACGCAATAAGTATGATCATACCCCCCCTAACTATTTAGCCTTGTGCAAGTAGCATAGGGCATCATTATCCGAGTATGTCGGTTGTTACCGATTTGAAAGGATCCTCAATTACATATGTTTTATATACCACAATCGATGTTTTTAATTATAGTCTCATATACGTTTGTGGATTTCGCTCATATTATATTTACTCAAAACTATGAAATTGCTCACCAACATACGTGTTGGCAAATATTATTTTATGCATTGTTATAGGTTTGATTATTACTTGGCTTGGAGTTTGAAGACGCCATTCTATTTGATACTGCTAGGTTATTAGAAAAATGAACAATATTTATTTCTTGCATTTGGTGTTTAATTGTATGAACGAGATGTGCTACTTTTGTGATTGAATGAAATTTATGAGTTGATTAAATATTGTCACTTTAACAATGTCTTGTGATTATGGGCAATCCGTTGCACCCTGGCATGTTCCACCGCCTTTGGTCGGGGTGTGACAGATTGGTACCAAAGCCAAGACTATAGGATAGGCGGTTATACGTAACGGCCTAGTATTGTTTTGCTTTATGGTCCTTATACGTGATGCTTATACGTGTTATCCTACTTGATTGTTCATTACACTTATATATTTATTTCCTTATTTATTTCATTTAATCTCCTAAAATATACACATGCACACATTACCTTTAACACAAAAACATTAGTTTTTATATTGTGTTTTATGGATCACAAACTTAATTTGGATCCTATTATTTAAGATCCCTTAAAGGTTGCATTTATATTGTATTTGTAGCCATCAAAGAGGGCGAAACAATATGAAATGATCATTTGACAAAAAGATTCCAAGAATCGAAGGTGATTTACTTACCTGGGATGGTTGAATTGTAGTGTTCGTCTCCTATTCCATCGAACCGTGTTATACATGTCAATACTTTAAGTAGTTGAACGCAAGTGTTCCGGTTGCCTCCTTATATTTTGGCGTTGGAAACATAAAAGCCACGGTGATACGTGGACAAGTGTTTTTAATATCTCGTTGTACTTCCGTTTTTATTATATGTTATTATCAAGATTTGAGTCAACAACATGAAAGATGCGGTGATACGTGCACATGTTCGATTCCATCTATTATTTGATACAAGTTTTATTGGTCGGGATGTCAAATCATGGTGGTTCATGTACGACTTTCCCGACTATATATAAATTTCAATATCTCAAAACCTTCAAATTTTCGAATGTCAAAAGTTTGACACTTATATATATACATACATTTTATCTTTTGATTTACGTATAAAATAGTTTTTTACTAACATTCTCATCCTCATAACTCTAGGACTCACAATCATAAAAACCCCATATTTAAATCATTTCCCTCATACTTATATCAATTATCCCAAACTTATATCATTTCTATTTTATTATTTTATAATGCCTCCACTTCGTCACCAAACTCGCAAGCCGAGCTCCGGTCGTCGGATGGCCGCTTTGGTTGCTACAGAAATCGCCGTTGTGATTCCCGGACTAATAACTCAAATTCAAGCCACCCAACCCACCGTTATTCAAACCACACCTAACCCTGCACCCTTCGCCTTCAAAAATTTCACCGGTGCCAACACATCTTAATTTCATGGCAAGAACTGTGCTGTTGGAACCCGTAAATCAATCCTATAACTATAACAGATCTCGGATCTGTGTTAATACGATTAATACCTTAATATGGATCTAGCTCATAATTACGTTTGATTAAGTGTTATATGTGTATATCTATTATCGGTATATATATTAGTAGTTGTATAATATTAAGATGAAGATCGAGAGAGAGTTTGGACAGAGTTTTGTTAATTGTCTCCCAAAACTTAAATTAAACGTGAACAGAGTTCACTATAAATAGAAGATAGGTCTGGTTCGCTAACATTCCCTAGCGAACAAGACACTACTTCGTTACATACATAAATAACTTAAATAGCTTGACGAAACACCCCCTGATTCGTTAACATCCCCTAACGAATCAGGAGGGAATAAACTTAGGTCTTAGTTCGCTAAACAACCTTAGCGAACTATACATTACATATAACTAACTAGAGAATAACTTAATAGTTTATTACATTAAACATTAAACAAATACGTTAATGATAATTACAAAGACTCAAGACGCAAAACCGTGCACTAACAGACACCCCCTTGTCTTGAGCTCTTTGTCTTTAAGTTACTTGAAACGCTTGGACTACCAGTCTCTGCAACTATGAATTCCATTTTCATGACAAATACGCACAACGCGCTGGAATTGCATAGCCAGGTCGTAGTCTTCATTGCGCTCGATCAGAATTTGGCTCTTGTGCAGCACGTCATTGTCTATTTCAGATAAATTAACCAACCACATAAGGTCAATTATCTTGATAAGCTCAGTCTTCAGTACTTTACCAAGTACAATGACGGCCTCGCTAGTACGATTGTCATACTACCAGCGGTTGAACGAGAGATGCATCTGTTGGGGCATCGTCATCACAGGTACCCGCTTCATCGTCTTTGGCGGCTTTACCTTAAGAACAAGTTTCCTCCAGCTAGTCCTTGGATCAATCTCATCAATACGTTTACGTCTCGGGACCTGGGTCTTGAAGAACTTGAAGTCATGATTGACCTCGAACAGTAAATGTTGATGAAACAATTCAGCTGCCTGGTCGCCACCACGATTGATAAATGGACGCCTCGCGAGGGTACGAACATCCCAACGCGGTAATGTAAGAACGCCCATTATCGTTTCGTATTATTGGATTCCCTTCTCCCATTTTACTATACATACCTTAAGCTCGGAATCATATAGCCATGAGACAATATCACCATGAACATTGGATACAGTCATGAAGGAAGTCACTTGGTTCTCTTTGACCCATGTTGCAGCTATGTCTTTTCGTTCTTGATCAACGTATCGATACGCCTGGATAATCTTACCCGCAGCTTTAAATCTAAACCAACTTTGAATCTCCTCAAGATATGGGTCGAGAAGTGAATCAGGATAAACCTTCCTCTTGCCTTTGGACTTTTTCTCAAGATGATCTTCTGCTTCTTTAACTGTTTCTTCATTAAATACTGGAGCTCCTTGATCAACGTTTGTGTGTTGAAACAAGTCCGGATACTCCTCAACAGTGACGTCTTCCATCTCAACGTCCTCGTCTTCATAAATAGAATCCTTATTCAATTGAATAGACGGATCATCTTCTATACCTTCCTCATTTACCACCTCGATATCAGGCTCAGTCTCTAACACAGTCAACTGTTCATCATTCAACCCAAGCAGTATAGAAATCTGCTCCCGTGTCAGAGACCTATCAATGAACTCACCAGCTTCAATCTCGTCCTGTTCACCACCCCTGATCCATCCATAAATATCACAGTGTTGGCTTCAATCATTTAAATTGGCTTAACAGCCGTTGAATCCTTATACACAACCACCTGTTTATCCAAATCACCGCCACTTGTACCAGTTCCGGAAGATGAGTCGTGCGCTTGTTTTGGCTCACCTCCTGCACCAGATTCATCAGGATCTTCATCCTTGTTCTAGAGTTTCTTTAAGGAATACTCTTTGCAAGTCAGCTGCAAGATTAGATCTTCTTGTTCCTTCATCTTCACCCCCTGAGACTCAACAATCGCACGTAGCGCTTTAGTCTCCTTCTGAAAAAACGAAATATAACTCATCATCCGTCTTTGATTCTCCATAAGTCACTCCTGATTCTGACGTTCAGCTGCCATTTGGTTTTCATATAAATGAAGAAGATTTAATAGCATCTCTGTCTGACGGTTCGGTGGAAGGTTTTACAATGAAGTATTGGATTGGTCCCTGAGGCCTAGTAATTCTCAGAAAAAAGACATCACTTGGAGGAGGAGGAGGAGGAGGAGGAGGAGACCTCATGGATGGTGTTGGAGGGACAGTCGACAATGTAGCAGGAGGCCTTGGTATTTCAGATAAAGCCATTTGTGGAATTAAACCTAGCCTTTCATGAGACACCAACGTCGTCGTCAATGTGAGCATCAGAGTGCTAGTAGTGGGCGGCACTACCGAGCGTTAAGGCGTTGATTGACGAGGTGGTGGCACACCAATGATTACCCCAGCCCCAGCTGACATATGTCGTTTCTTTGATGGCTCTCCCGTTGCCACATCTTTCCCTTTTCTCTTCCGTTCTTGTTGAGCTGCAATAGTGGCAGCTAACGCAGCATTTACTGCATCTTGTTGCTCTCTAAGAGCTGCATCACCATTACCACCATTTCCACCATCTCCATCATCATGACCATCATCATCGTTCCCACCTTCTCCCCCTTCACGCTCAGAATCCGAGTCGTCGTGGATCCAGCGTTCATTAGGAGGACATACATAATTCGGATTAATTATTTGACCAACCATAAGCTTGTCTTGTGGTCTCTCCTTACGATAAATCTTCATTCGACGTACAGTGTCTGCCTTCATGTGGTCTAGATCAAGGACATCGGAAACCACCGTTCTATCGATCACCAAATCCGGAATAAGATTCTCAATAACCAGCTATAGAAATCGGGGATACATTAAAAACTTCTTTGTCTGAATCGTTTGCTGGACTTGTTCTTTCAAATGATCAAACACCATCTCCGAGAAGTTGAATGGTTTGTTAAGAATAAGAGCCACAAACGCCGATTGCAGACTGATACGACATTCATCAAATCCCCTTTTACGTCCACCCATACAATGAATTAGGACATGTAAAAGATACTTGTAGGGAGGACATAAACCGTTCTTGTTAAACATAGATGCCTCAATATTACCACCATAACGAACACGTCTGAACAAACCCTTGATTAACTCCTTATCAAACAAACTAGGGTAATTATCATTATCCCCAAACCGAAGTACCCTTCTAATTACTTCAACATTCACTGTTATAGGAGTTTGGTTGATAGTAGCTTGAATGTGGTTCTTGGATTCAACAAACCTAGTAGTATTCCAGAACTGCCTGATAATACTCAGATAAACTTTGGGCCAAGAAGTTATTGCATGATGTATTGTTGAAAGTCGTAAAAATGTCAACACATCCCCAAATATATCTAAATCAGCCACATCCGAATTAACATAAGCACATATGTTGTGCTTTTTATCATATGGTAGCAATTAAATCTCTTCTTGTTCTTGAGGTTGTTCCTACTCTTGGGGTTGTTCTTGTTCATGAGGAGCAACGGGTGGGTCTTGATTCAATTGATCGTCCATTGTATTGTATAAGTATAAACGAATATAAGGAACATGAAGATGTAATATACATTTAGCACATATATATCTATTTATCTATAAATGGTGTAATTAGTGTAATTAATTTCATATGTCATGTGTAACTAATATATTTACGCGTTTAGACGGTTGGAATAATTTATTTAATTCAAAAAGGTAATTAAAAGTAATTAAATAATTAAGAAGAAATGTGATTCGTGTGATTATCACTCTGATTCGTTACCAACCTGTAACGAATCAAGTGATTCGCTATCATGTAAATAGGTTAACGAAGTAGACTTAGCGAATTACTATTTAAAGGAACGAATTAGAATCTAAGTTGACGAATCCACATCTGATTCGTTAGATAACTTATTCGCTAATCTAATTCTTTTGAATCTTTAACGAATTGGACACTAAAAAGTTCCAATTCGCTACATTTAACGAATGGTCAATAATTAGACTTGATCTTTGACTCACACAGTCAAAGTCAAAATTAATATGAACACCGAAAGTCAACAACACGAATCAAGCTTCAATTAATCCATAACTATCGTCGGATAACCGAAACATTATGTGTAGTGATCTCAGAAACATATTACTGAGCACATGATGTTGAGATTGAGGCTCAAGACCATGAATTAACTTAGGTTAACCAGAGTATACAAAACCCCGAAACCATTAACACTCAATCGACCCGGCAAACAGTAATCATACTTCGATTAAAGTCTACCAAGGGTATCGGAATCGCATTCCGATCACAAATAACTATACATCAACCATATAAACACCGTATATCATAAATAAATCAGAGTTTTGAACTCGGAAAACCCTTAGAACAAGAGAATACATAATTAGTCTATTAATACAACATCATTTTTGACGAAAATCACAAAGAAGTGATTGTCTATACCTGAGCAACACAATGATATTCGTGAAAGATCGAAATTCGAAGGTCGAAAATCAGAAAAAAAATTTGAAAAGGGTGACTTTAGGTGTAAGGAAGATGGTGAATAGTGAAAGGACGGTTCGTGTTTTTGTCTTATATAGCCTTACACGCTACCCGATGTACCTTATGTACGAACAAGAGATTCGTTTGAATTCTTAAATAGCGAATCAGGCAATTTGTTATCCTAATTCGTTATATCAGAATAGCGAACAAGACATGTATCGTGTCTTGATTCGTTAAATATGTATAACGAAGTAAAAGTGGTTCGTTACACAGTGCGGAAGCGAATTAGGTGAGCGAACTAGATTGTAGTTCGCTAGAGAACCACCTAGTTTGTTATCCATACTTAACGAATTAAACTTGAACGAATTATTTATTTAATTTTAACTTAAATAATTAAATGAAATAAATAAAAATAATAATTAAATAAATATCCAAAAAGAATTACCGAGGACCTTTATCCTGATAATCCAATACTTTAAAAATGTTTCACTTTTTCAAAACATAACTTAAAAAAATATTAAATAATATGTAAAATAAAAAGAAAAAAATGTTTTTGGTATTTTATAAAAATGAAAGAATGTATTTCAGAAATATCCAAATTAGAAAATAGACAATCATTTTTGTGTTTTTCTATGTTTTTCAAAAGCAATACATATTTTTGTTTTTGTTAGGTTTGAGCAGAGAATCATATTGACTAAAATGCCCTTACATCACAGTTTTATATTTCAGCGATATTTTGACCGGCGTTAAGTCGGTCATTGATATTGTTGTCCACCTTATAACAAACCTTCGAGCATTTTTGTGATATGATTTATGGTTCAATTAGCACACAGAATATCAGAAACTATCAGCCTCTAATCTCGGTTCAAGCTTAATTTGATTTTTTTCCAAATCACCCCAACTTGACTTAAACCATTATAATGTTGATCAAAAATTTTGAATACCAATTGAGAAATATTGAGCAATGCATCAAGTTTCCTTTACCGTGAATGAGTATGCACGAGTCCATCTGTCGGCTTACATACATTGTATCCCCTGGGGTCCGTTTCTTATTGGTATTGAGAAGCACGTAAGGGAGGAACAATTGTATGACAAACAACGGATTTTGATCAATTCAGTAATTTGGATTGTACAAAGTACAGCAGTGATCAAGTTTAATGACTTTTGGTTTGCCCTAAGAGCGAGTGAAATATTCATGCTTATGAATACCCAGATGATTAAGCCGCATAAAGGCTCACAGTTTCCAGAATCCTAACGCTTGTTACTTGCTTTATTATATTTTTGGATGATCAACAACCATAAGGCTTGAGTATGACCGGTTATTACATTTCTGCCATCCTTACCGAGACTGTTACTAGAGACTAACACCTCTTTCAATTTGGCTTTTCTTTAGGTTTATATCACTTACTTTACTCTAACAGCTTGTTAAGACCTATCAATGCACCAATGATTAAGCACACGGCCTTTTAAGCTTATTTCTTTCTGGATTTGGGGTCAAATAATCAATGTACTATCATTTTCTCTTTTTGCTTCAAAAAACTCAAAATTTTGTGGAGCATAAAACAAAATGATTTTAATTGCCCCAGTTAATTTAAATTTATAAATTAATGGTTATCCTATCCATCTACAAGTAGAGAACAGGACCAAAACAAGCAAGCACGCTTCACAAACTTAAATAACTGACTAAATTTTCAGCTAAAAATAAATAGAAAGCTTAACGAACGTCCCAAGTACTTTACATTTGTCAGATAAATGGCTAACCCGAATATTTACAAGAAATTATCAGGACCAAACATATACAAGTATATGTCCTTCAAAATAGAAGCACATGACATAATTTTCAGCGAACATAAGTAAAAATCTTTTTGGATTTTCTCTTTAAAAACTAAAAACACAATCTTTTTGTCTTTTCGGATTTTTCTTTACAAAACTAGAAAATTCACATTCTTTTTGACTTTTTCAGAATTTTCTGTACAAACAGAAATCACACTCTTTTTGGTATTTTCTAATTTTAAAATGTTTTTTGGTTTTTCAAATATTAAAATAAAACAAGAAAGAACGCAATATTTTTGATTTTTCAAAGTTTTCTAATGTTTTTGGGTTTTATCTATACACACAAAAAACACAATATTTTTGTATTTTCTAAGATTCACCCCCTAAAACCTAAAAACAAAATAAAATTTAAACTAGAACAAACTAAAGTAAAGATAATTATCCTAAGTTTAGGATCTCAGCAAGGGTATTCAATACATTTAAACCAAGCAGAAAGTTAAAACGTGTTTTATCAAAGGCTTTGGTAAATAGATCGGCTTTTTGAAAATCATTATGTACTTTCTCAAGGTCAATTAATTTCTTTTCATAACAATCCCGTATAAAATGATATAGAATTTCGATATGTTTTGTTTTAGAATGTTGTACGGGATTCTTGGTGATACTAATAGCAGCAGAATTATCAATCAAGATGGGAGTAGTAAGAAATTTCAAACTGTAGTCGCGAATATGTTGTTGTGTCCACAAAACCTGGGAACAGCAACTCGAGGATGCAACATACTCAGCTTCGGCGGTTGAAGTGGAGACCGTTGTCTGCTTCTTACACTTCCAGTAAACAAGCCGGCTTCCTAAGAATTGACATCCCGTTGTAGTAAACTTGAAATTGATCTTGCATCCTCCATAGTCTGAATCTGAGTAAGCGGATAGATCGAAAGTATCATCTTTGGGGTACCATAACCCGATGTCAGGATTTCCCCTTAGATATTTCAAAATACGCTTGACCGCTACCAGGTGAGTCACTCGGGGACTAGCTTGATACCTAGCACATAAACAAACAGCAAACATTATGTCGGGTCGAGAAGCAGTTAAGTACATTAAAGAACCAATTATGGCACGATAGAGGGTCGGATCAACGTTATCCTCCAATTCATCCGGTGATAAATTGTGACCCACGGGAAGAGGAGTAGAAGGGATTTTTCCGGCAGTAATCTTGAATCAGCTCAAGACATCGTTCACATATTTTTTCTGATGAATGAAGATTCCCTTCGCAGACTGATGAACCTGCAACCCTAAAAAGAAATTCATCTCTCCCATCGAACTCATCTTGAACTTGGTTTGCATAGACTTCTCAAACTCTTTACATAACATGTCATTTGTAGACCCAAAAATTATATCATCAACATAAATCTGAACGAGAAGAAGATCATCACCAATATTCTTATAAAACAAAGTGCAGTCAATAGTTCCACGTTTGAAACCATTATCCGTCAGATGGTCGGCGAGCGTGCCATACCAAGCTCTCGGGGCTTGATGTAGACCATATAATGCCTTGTTTAATCGGTAAACACGGTCAGGATAATCAGGATCTTCAAAACCTGGAGGCAGTAAAACAAACACTTCCTCATGAAGTTCACCATTTAGAAAAGCACTTTTAACATCCATTTGATACACCTTAATATTCTTGTAAGCAGCATATGCCAGGAAGATTCGAATTGACTCTAATCTTGCAACTGGAGCATAAACTTCAGTGTAATCAATACCCTCTTGCTGATGAAAACCTTGTACCACTAAACGTGCCTTGTTTCTCACAATTACCCCACGATCATCTTTCTTACATTTATATACCCACTTTGTCGGAATTGCTTTCTTGACTCTAGCAGGTTTGTCAATAAGATCCCAAACACCTAAATGTGCAAATTGCTTTAATTCTTCTTGCATAGCTTCTACCCAAGAAGGATCTTGAAGTGCCACACGAGGAGTCGTTGGCTCAACTTGAGATAGAAAACAAGTGAATTTAGCAACATATACAATCCCAGGTGAGTGTAAGTCAGCATAAGCACATGTAACAATATTTTCACTGGAAGAAGAAACTTGATGTCGTGTTTGAACTCCCACGTCAAGGTCTCCAATAATGTTTTCTTGTGGATGGTAATTATAAATCCTGAGAGTAGGATTCTCAGAAACAGCAACATTTTCAAATAAATTAGGGTAATGTTCACCCAACTCAGGAGATGAAACATTATCATCATTCACAATTGCATTATCATCAGATGAAGTAGAAGCAGTATCATAACGAACAGGAGACTCATTATCAGGCTCTTCAGTTGGAGCGACAATTGGAGCTTCAACATCATTTGAACTTGCAAATCTTGGAATTTCCAAACGTTCTTCAAAATAAACACGAACTAAATCTTCATCTGGATGATCGGTTGTTGGAGTAAATGAATTGAATAAGCCATCGTAGTCAAACATCTAGTCGGGACCTTTCTCTTATGGAGGAGTAGTGTACTTTTGACAATCTACGTGGTACCATTCCTCAACACGGTCGGGCTTAAAGTTAAACATTCTTTTCTTATGTGAAGCATACCCCAAGAAATAACCCTCAATGGATTTTTCATCAAACTTTCCCACATCCTTTTTCAACATAGTACAAGGACACCCAAAAGGTTCCAAGTACTTTAAATTAGGTTTACGATTATTCAGCAATTCATAGCTGGTCTTCTTGAGTCTTTTAACAGTTAGAACTCGATTGAGTGTATAACAAGCAGTACTCACCGCCTCATTCCAAAACTGGACAGGAA
This sequence comes from Bidens hawaiensis, assembly GCF_021521415.1. Taxonomy (NCBI): domain Eukaryota; kingdom Viridiplantae; phylum Streptophyta; class Magnoliopsida; order Asterales; family Asteraceae; genus Bidens; species Bidens hawaiensis. Next base: position 200,930 of record NW_027496133.1, read on the forward strand.
GCTTTGAATCAGCAAGCATCGTTCTAGTAGTTTCAATCAACGTTCTATTCTTTCTTTCAGCTACACCGTTCTGTTGTGGTACATATGGGGCACTGTATTCTTGATGAATTCCTTTTTGTACACAAAAGAAATCCAATACATTATTTTTAAATTCAGTACCATTGTCACTTCGAATTCTCCTCACTTTCAGTTTGTAAAGTGATTCGATCTTAGTGACTAGATTTTGAATAAGACTCGGTGTTTGATCTTTTGAACTCATAAATATGACCCATGAATATCGTGAATAATCATCTGTAACAACTAGGCAATACCAGTCTCCAGAAATACTCGCACGATTCACTGGACTGAATAAATCCATATGAAGTCGTTCAAGCGGAGTATCAATGGAATTTAATAACTTAGAGGGATGTGTTTTCTTCTTCTGTTTGCCCATCTTGCAAGCAACACAGTGATCAGATAATTTAAAATTCTTTAACGACACACCCTCTACCAAATCGTTTGCCATTAAGCAGTTCATCTTTCGAACATGTATGTGACCCATTCTTCGATGCCAAGGTCTTTCTCGGTCGCTTTTGAGACAAAACACGTTTCGATCGATGCAGATACTTTAGAATTCATATTTAAGACATAAATATCATTTGATCGAGGTGATCGCATAACAACCATGTCCTCGGGAATCACGTAACCCGGCTTCAAAATCAGACACTCTTTATCTGTAAATACTGTAGTGTATTGCTTATCACATATTTGCGACACACTCAATAAATTATGGTCCACTTTATCACAATAGTTAACCTTCTCAAACGTAATCTTCCCATTTGAAACATCACCTTCCTGTGTAATCATACCCCCAGAATTCCCAGCAAACGCCACATAACCCCCTTGAATATTTCTCACATTTGATAAGAGGTTGAGATTTCCAGTAATATGACGAGAACATCCACTGTCCATGATCCAGTTTTCACCATAAATGGTCTTGGATGTGCCCTACACACAAAAGAAAATGATTAGTTTAAAAAGGCAGCCTAGGCCTCAGTCTTGGGCACCTTTTGGTTTTCTTAAGAAATATTAACTTTAGTTGCATTCAATTGTTGTTCAGCAACTTGAGAATAAGTTACAGGTTTCTTAGACTTTCGTCTTAGATACGCAGCTTGAACTACATTTGAATTAACATTTTTGCATAATGGTTCAGTAGGAATAAACTTAGGTTTAACGGAACCATGAGTTTCATTCACATTAACAACTTTTCGAGGATGTACATTCGAAAACATAATATGAGTATCGTCAGCATACGACACAGGTTGTTTTAGAATCTCATTTACCAAAGGAACCGGCTTAGAATGGTCCTTGATAAAAGGATGAAGATTCTGATAGTTCTTCTGGCCAAAATTTCTTACTACATGACCTTGTTGACTGCAAAGAAAACAACTTCGCATGTCAACATGTTGATGTTGAAAATTTGTTGGAACATGTGACACAGATGATGATTGATGACTCACATTTTTGGTCATGCTCTTAGCAAACTCATCAGATAATTCAGATTTCTTTTTCAAGTACAAATCTAAATTAGAACAGTTCGAAAAACTTTTCAACGTATCTGTCCCAGTTGACTTCACAAAATTAATTTTCTTAGCTTGTTTTAATACTTTCTTTGCTTTAGTCAATGGATCATATGGAACTGAAGTTTTTGCTTGAGCATATTGACGTTCAAGTTCACGAACCTTGGAAGTTTCATTGTGAAACACACTCTCAATCAGTTCAGGTTTAATGATACTTATTGGAATGTCTTTCTCAGTGAACATCGTATCCATCCCTTTTAACTTAAACACACGAGTAGATGACGGCTTAGATGCATTAGGATTTATGAAACGCAACAAATCCTCATCAGAAATTTTGGGTTTTTCTGGTTTCTTAGCCTTCACTGGTTTGACAAGAGCATCTTGTTTCATCTTAGTTGTGTGCGAACCATACACAGTTTCCTCAAATTCATGAGGTTTACAAAGTATGTGATTAGAACTTGGAATGTTCTTGTTCTTGTGTATAATTTCAGGTTCAAACACATCCTCAATAATAACTTTATCAACATTTTCAACAAAAACTTTGTTGCTTTGAACATGAGGTTTCTGAATTGAAGATTGAGATTTAAGACTTTTAGTAGAAACAGGTTTTGATTTTTCTAAAGTCACAGGTTCTTTAAGAATAACATCTTCCTCAGTTGGAGCAAAAGGATTAATTTTATAATCATTGTGAAATGGTGGTGGAATTTCAACAAAACCTATACCTTTCTTTGAATCCTTTTGTTTTCCAGAAACTTCAATAATTTCATTCAACAGAAAAGAGGAATTTCGAAATTTTCCCAATTTATTCTTTAACTCAAGAACCTCATTTTCAAGCTCAGTTATCTTCGAACGATGTTTCAAATTTTCTTGAAAATTTTGATCATTAATTGTCATTTTTACAGATAACTCAGCTTTGAGATCATGGTTACTTATCGAAAATGCTTCAATCTTTTCATGAGATCTCATTTGAGATTCGAGAGATTGTCGATAAGTATCCTTTAGAGAAGCAGTTTCTCTCACTAAATTATCATTGTGATTCTTTAAAGATTCCAACTTAGGTTTGTTAGATTCACATTCAGCATATTTTACTTTAACAGATGATGTAGCAGAAATAGAATGACTAACCACATTTATCTTAGCCATGCACGCAAAGACTGTTGTAGGCTTGTCACAGGAATCATCAGAATCTGATCCAGAATCATTATCAGAAGACACCTCACTTCCACTAGCATCTTGAAAATCTTGAGTCAACCCAAACAAAGCCAGATTAGCTTGAGTATCGTTGCACAGTAGTCGTTGTGACCAATCATCTCCATTAGCTAACATTGCTTGTGACCCAGAACTTGATGGTTTCTTCTCAGCATCATTACCTCATGGTGTTGAAGAGTTTGAACTTTGACCACGAGGACCAGTATACTCCTTCTTTGGTTTGTCACATTCTTTTGCAAAATGTCCGAATTCTTGACAATTATAACATTTCACCTTCTACTTGTCAAATCCCAACTTCTTGTTCAGGGTAGGAAGATCTTTTCCGGTTCTTTGAATGAATCTTTTCACCTTACGAACAATCATTGCCATGTTCCACTTTAAATCCATGATTTCTAAGTCATCTGGATCAATCTGGTCATAGTCTTCATCAGTTAGATAACTAGTGGCAATTTTGCTACTCACCAAGTATTCATAAGAAGTCATAAAAGCAGATAAGAAGGCAAAATTTTGTTCAGCTTCTTTCATGTTGACGTTTGGAGGTGATGAGTATTGATTTGTCGAATACGAACTTCCTGAACCAGTAGAAACATTTGGTGATCCAGAGTTACAAGCATTATAAAAACATGCTCTAGGATCACTATAAATTGTTGTTTCATTTTCTCTTGCATTCTAAGTCAAAAATGCAGTAATTGGTGAAATGGTGGAACTCAGAGGCATACTACCACCATAGAAAGCAGGATCTTGACTTTCCTTGGATGACTTTTGACACTTGAGATCATACTCACGAGCTTCAATCTTTTGTAAAAACTCACTTGCAGTCAAGTCTTCATTGAAATAACTTTTCTTTGAATACCATTAGAAAAGTAGAGTATGAACTTGGTAATGCACTCTTAATAGTATCAATCTTGTAAATCTCAGAAATATCCAACTTCATTTTATCCATTTCAGCAATCAAGTGATTGAATCTCGTTTTCATCTCTTTAACCGTTTCACCTTTGAGTAAAATAAAGTTTCTGAATTGAAACTTAAGCATCACCTTTTTTGCTTTCAGTTGTGTTTCCTATACTTCTCATTCGGATATGTTGAAACAAAGAGGCACAGATTTTAATACTACCCACTTGGTGAAATATATTTTCAGGTAAAGCCATGGTTAGAGTAGAATATGCTTGTCTCTATCTCTAGTGCCTTTTTCTCTTCTTGTGAGTATTGAGATATAGCTTTAGGTCTGAATCCGATTGTCTCATCTCCAATCATAGGAACAGTATAAACTTCATCTAAACAATATGAGCAGTCAGGATAACCTGATCCTAGATGAGCACGAAACCGAGGTTCCCATTTGGCAAAGTCACTGAACTTCATCAATCTTGGACATTTTGAATGTGAACATATCTCGGTATCAAGTTGCAACATTTGTTGCATCAACATGTTTTGGGAAGCTAATGCATACATACCGGCCATTTTTGACAAGTTTCAAAAATTCAAAGATGTAACGAATCAAACAACGAATAAGATTAACGAATTGTGAATGTAACAAACCGTAAACAGTTGTAGCAAACTGTGAACAGTAAATTAATGAATCAAATCTTAACGAAGCTAAGATTGATCAGATAGCGAATCAAGATTGAGTTTAACGAATCAATCCAACGAATCAGAAAGTCAACGAATCAGATTTAACAATAAGTCAAACTAACGAATTGACTAACGAATTAGCTAGCGAATTGATTACGAACCACTAAGAAATAAACTAATTGATAAGAAGAATCTAGACGAATTAGAAAGTATTCAGTAACGAATCACTAAGAAAGACTTAGCGAAATAGATAACGAACCAGCTACAGTTGATAGCGAATCAACTATAGCGAATCAGGTTGTTACAACGGTTTGTAACAAACTCTGACACCTTATGCCACGTGGCAAAGGTTGTTATGACCCAAATCCCAAGGTAGACACGAGTCACACGAATCTGTTGAACATGAATCAGATGTTGATACGAACTGGTTAACGAACAACTTGAAATTTATAACGAATCGACTAAATTAATGAGCGAATCAAAGTGAACAAGATAACGAATCAACTTAAAGATAATAACGAATCATGTTCATCTTCAAATCTTCAAATCTTCAAAGAATATTTCCAGATTTTCTGGAAATGAAGAACACGAAACCCAGAAACTTAAAATCCGTAATACAATCTCAATTCTTAACCAAAACGCACAAATAACCTACCAAAAGACTCGTAACTCGATCGCGAATCCAATACACCTAAACTCATAGCTAATTAACCCCGATTACCAGTTCAATTATACCAAAACACAAACTCTGTTTCGGTTAAAACCGAAATCAATATCGATTCAATCCAAAACCAAACCAAACCTCAATTCCAGTTCACAATACCTTTCCAATACCTTAACCAACTCAAATCCAGTCCAAACCTACCATAATTCAATCAATTCATCTAAAATTGATCCAAATTCACCCAAACAGAACACTAATAATATCTAATCCTAATTATCAGTCTAAACACCCAAATCAAGCGTAATAGAGCCCCAAAAGCTCTGATACCACTTGTTGGGACCCGTAAATCAATCATATAACTATAACAGATCTCGGATCTGTGTTAATACGATTAATACCTTAATATGGATCTAGCTCATAATTACGTTTGATTAAGTGTTATATGTGTATATGTATTATCAGTATATATATTAGTAGTTGTATAATATTAAGATGAAGATCGAGAGAGAGTTTGGACAGAGTTTTGTTAATTATCTCCCAAAACTAAAATTAAACGTGAACAGAGTTCACTATAAATAGAAGATAGGTCTGGTTCGCTAACATTCCCTAGCGAACAAGACACTACTTCGTTACATACATAAATAACTTAAATAGCTTGACGAAACACCCCCAGATTCGTTAACATCCCCTAACGAATCAGGAGGGAATAAACTTAGGTCTTAGTTCGCTAAACAACCTTAGCGAACTAGACATTACATATAACGAACTAGAGTATAACTTAATAATTTATTACATTAAACATTAAACAAATACGTTAACGATAATTACAAAGACTCAAGACGCAAAACCGTGCATTAATATGTGCCACTACCTTATTACAATGGTTCGAAAAGATGGAAAGCGTCTTTCCTCTTTGTGAATGCCTCAAGCATGTTCGAGGGAACCGCCCGCACTTGGTGGAATGGCGTAATGTTCGCCAATGGGGCGGAAGTAGCTATGGCCTACTCATGGACCAAGCTCAAGGAAGTCAAGATGAATAAATTTTTCCCAAAACATGAAAACCAAAAACTCGAATACGAATTTTGGGAACTAAAGCAAGAGAGTGGTGACAACTCCGCCTACTCCGATCGCTTTCATGAGCTTAGTCTCTTGGTTCCTCACTTGGTCACTCCCCTCGAACGGGCGATTAACAAGTATGTCGGTGGTTTGCCAATGCAAATCCGAGACTCGGTGATGAGTAGTAAGCCGCAAACACTTCATGATACAATTACCTTAGCCGGTGCTCTTTTCGAAAACCATGTCAAAGTCGGTACACTCACCATCAAAAGATCCAAGAAACCCGATGAATAGAGTACACCCGAACCGTCAACCCTCACCAAAGTTGACCCGCAACCACAATCCATAAACTACTATAACTCATCCCACCACGCCAAAAAGAAAAGGCAAACCCAACTATTGAAACTATGTCGTCGCCCTCCCATCACAACCTCACACACAATCCCAAGCACCACAAAACCGAAAATTGTATTCTGGCTCTCACCCTTTGTGTAACACTTGCCAACACCATCATCACGCTTACTCCGCTTTTCGTCAATGCACGAAGTGTAATCGCTATGGTCACACTAGCAAAGTGTGTCGAGGAGCCTCTCGTGGACAACCCACTCCACCAATATTTGCTCCAACTAATCAAAATCAACCCGCACCATTTGCTCAAAACCATCATCCCCAACCTAGGGCTTGTTTCAATTGTGGAGACCCGAATCATTTCCGCAATGCTTTTCCTCGACTTGCCTTTGTTAACCAAGCCTAAGTCATGCCCACACCCTACTACCAAACCCAATCCTACCAAGTTCAAACCTATCAACCTCAAATCCCGCAACACTTGGCTCCTCCGGCTCAACAGATCCGAGAGATGCAAGCCTTCCTCCTCCACCACACCCGCAAGCAATGCAAGCTCTCCCTCCTCCTCCAGCTCAACCAGTCAACCACAGCAACCAAGGGCGTGCCAATATGATAAATGCCAACCAAGCTCAAGTTTCCAATGATGTGGTGAACGGTACGATTTTAGTAAATGATCATTTAGCTTCAATTTTATTTGATACCGGAGCTGATAGGAGTGTTGTTTCTTTTATATTTGAATGTATTCTTGTCGTACCTCGCACTAAACTTTCTCGCCTTTTTTCTGTCAAAGTCACCAATGGTAGCTCAATTACCATCGATTCGATCATTCGAAATTGTATTCTTACCCTTTGCAAGCACGAATTCCCCATCGATCTCATCCCGATGCAAATGGGAACTTCGACATCATAGTAGGCATTGATTAGTTAGCTTTTCACCATGCCGAAGTTGTTTGTTATGAAAAATTCATTCGAATTCCGCTCGTCAATGGAAAAACCCTCAAAGTCTTTGGCAAAACGATTCCCAAGAAACTCAACCTCATGTCTTGCTCTCGATCACGTAAGTACTTGCGCCAAAAGTACGTTCAGTTCCTAGCCCAGGCGGTGGTAAAAGATCCCAAAGAAAAGAAAATTCAAGACATTCCCGTTGTTTGTGAATTTCCCGGCGTTTTTCCCAAAGACGTCTCTGGTCTACCACCCATTCATCCTGTTGAATTTTGAATCGACCTTGTGCCCGGCGCGACTCCCGTAGCCAAGGCTCCCTACCGTTTAGCTCCTTCGGAATTGCAAGAGTTATCGAACCAACTTCAAGAACTCTCCGATAAGGGCTTTATCAGTCCAAGATCTTCCCCTTGAGGCGCTCCCGTTCTCTTCGTGAAAAAGAAAGATGGCTCATTTCGCATGTGTATCGATTACCGGGAACTCAATAAACTCACCATTAAAAATCGCTACCCTTTGCCTCGAATCGACGACCTCTTCGACCAACTCCAAGGCGCAACTAGTTTTTCCAAAATTGATCTTCGATCGGGTTATCATCAATTAATCGTAAAGTTAATGTCAAATCCATTCTGCTTCATAGCATCATCATCCAAACCGATCTCCAAGACCGCATCTATCGAGCCCAATGCACCTCTATTGATGAAGGCAATATGAATTATGAAATTTCATGTGGAGCCGAACTTCAACTAGAAACCAAACCCGATGGCTTGCTTTATTTTCTCAATCGTTTGTGGGTTCCCGATCTTGATGAACTTCGTACTTTCGTTCTCGACGAAGCTCATATGTCGCGATATTCCATACATCCCGGTGCGGATAAAATGTACTTCGATCTTCGATCTATTTATTGGTGGCCGGGTATGAAAAAGGACGTAGCACTTTATGTCTCAAAATGACTTACTTGCTCAGAGGTTAAAGCCGAACATCAAAAACCTTTTGGTTTACTTGAGCAACCTCCTATCCTCGTTTGGAAACGGGAAGACATTTCTATGGACTTTATCACCTAATTACCCACTACTAAAAAGCAAAATGATAGTATTTGGGTAATCATCGATTGATTAACCAAATAAGCTCACTTCATCCCGATCCGCGAGAAGTACTCTGTTAAACAACTCGCTCAAATCTGTTTTCGTGAAATTGTATGCCGCCATGGTATTTCGTTGACCATTATTTCCGATCGTGATGCTCATTTCACCTCCCGATTTTGGAAATCGCTACAAGAAGCTTTGGGCACTCGCCTTGATCTTAGTACCGCTTATCATCCTCAAACCGATGGCCAATCCGAGCGTACAATCCAAATCCTTGAGGATATGCTTCGATCTTGTGTTCTTGATTTTGGTGGGAATTGGGATTCTCATCTCCCGCTTATCGAATTCTCATATAACAATAGCTATCATTCTAGCATTGATATGGCTCATTTCCAAGCTCTTTATGTTCGTAAGTGTCGTTCTCCAATTTGTTGGAACAAGATTGGTGAAACCCAAATCATCGGTCCCGAGATGGTCCAAGACACTACCGATCGTATCGATCAAATCCGCAAAAATCTCCTCGCTGCTAGAAGTCGCCAAAAGAGCTATGCCGACAGACAGCGAAAGCCTCTCGATTTCAATGTTGGTGACCTTTTCCTTCTCAAAGTATCCCCTTGGAAGGGGGTAGTCCATTTTGAAAAGAAAGGAAAACTAGCCCCTCGTTTCGTAGGCCCATTCAAAATCCACGAAAGGATTGGAAAAGTGGCTTATAAGCTCGATTTATCGCAAGAAATTACCGGCGTTCATCCAACCTTTCATGTCTCTAACCTCAAAAAGTGCCTAGCCTAAGGTAATCTCCATATACCTCGACGAAGTGTGTATCGATGAAACCTTGCAAATGATCGAAAAGCACGTTGAAATCATGGACCGCAATGAGAAACGAACCAAACGTAGCCGCATCAGTTTAGTTAACGTCCATTAGGAATCACAGCGTGGCGCTGAATTTACTTGGGAACGAGAAAACGAGATGAAGGAAAAGTACCCACATTTGTTTATTACGGATCCATCTTAATTTCGGGACAAATTTCCTAAAGTTGGGAAGAATGTAACATTTGTTATTTTTAGGTTTCACTTGCATTTGTATTTGTATCAGAAACCCGACCCGTTTTGATCATTCGGATTCGTTGTTATTAATAAAATGTTGGATTCTATGTACAGTTATGTTTCACAAATGTCCGGTCAAGAAAACATCCTTTTCGGTACGTTAAAACACCTCTTTATGATGAAAAATGACTTAAAACAAACTTAAAGGACTCCACCGCTTATGTGATACGTGTAACAAGCCAACCCACCAAGAAACCCTACACAGGAAACCCTACACAGGACTCCACCGCTTATTGCAAGCCCAACAAGCCAACCCACCAAGAAACCCTACACATGACTCCACCGCTTATGTGATACGTGTAAATCACCATTCACCTAATCTCAAGTGTCGTCAATGCACCCATTGAGATCGTTTTGGTCACCTTTTTACCACATGTCGTGAACTCAACCAACCCATGATTCTACCATTTACCTCACCCCTAACCCAACCCCAAACTTTACGTTATGCTCAATCGTTTACTGAAGCACCCTCAACTATTAGAGTTTGTTACAATGGTGGAGATCCTAGCCATTTTTGCAATGCATGCCCAAGACTCGCACAAATGAACCAAATTCAATCCTACCAAACCCAAGCCACTCAATATCAAGTTTATCAAGCCCAAGTCTATCCAACCCATGCTACCCATGCCCAATTCAACCAAGCCCAAGTGAATCAACTTCAACCAATCCAAGCTCAACCCATTCAAGTAATTCAAGCCCAACCTATTCAAGCCAACCAAATCCTAACCAACCAACCTCAAGTTAACCAAGCTACTCAAGGTACTCAAGGACATGCATGTTACATCAACGGATCCCAAGTCTAACCTCACCCTTCATGAAGGCATGTTACGCAAGGGACGTTTGTTTTAGCTAGTTCTTTTCATTCAAACCTAATGTAGTGATTTCACTCAATCTCAAGTTTTGTCATTTTTTGGTTATTTATGTTGAATTCAATTTCTCATCTAATACTATCATATCATTTATTGCACTATTTATTATTATGCAATTTATTATTACATCTCAAGTGGTTTATGACTGGTTATTTACCGGAACTATGTGCCTGGTTATCTAATAATACCGTATTTGTATCATGAACTACCTATGACCGAGTTCCTGCAAACGTTTTGTTTATCGAGATTGGGACTATGAACGTATGACGTACATAGTTATCTAATATGAGCCACATGTCCAAGTTTTATTTCGATATTTTTGTTATGTAACTACCCCAAATTCCCGAAAACTAACTTCCTCATCTTATCCGATTTACAATCTTGATTTCAAGCCCCGTCTATAATTATATCCTTTAATCATATGATTTGTTGTTATGTGAACCTATTGATGTGTATAGTTATTTGTGAATTTTGTTGTCACCTCAAGTATTTCAATATAACAAATGTGTAAGGTAGTTATTTAATTATCAAAATTTCCGCCATCTTTTTAATTCACTTTGTTGTTATTACTTTCGATAATTAACTTAACAATTTCGTTATACTTTGCAAAGTTGTTTACTAGTTATTTATGGTCATCAAATTTCATTCATATATTTAGTTTCATTGCTCTTAATTTAACAATTCCATTTAAATATCGATTTAAAAAGTTTTCTTTTACCTTGTCTTCAAACCCGCACAACGGGACGAACTATGTCCATCGTGCGATGATCTAAATAACTATGAGTGCACAGATAATTATCAAAGTCCTCGCATGGAACTCATGGTGAATGTGTTGTGTGTTATAACTCGGAACCTAGGATGATTTTGGGTAACGATACAAACATTTATGTGATAAGGGCATGGTGGATATGCCACTGGTACATCCTATATATAAGTGTCATTATCACATTTTCCGTTTAAAGCGTTATTCGGGTCACTCAAAGATCTGTGTTATTTTTTTTAGTTAAAAAATATCTCTATTGACTTTTATTTTCTTCCTTTATGTGATGGCTTTTCCTTAATTCTGGGTCAAAATTTCCAAAAAGTTGTGAATACTGTAAAATTCGTTACTTTTCAAAAAAAAATGAAACACGACCCATTTTATAAAATATTATTTTCGGATCCGCACTTAGTAAATGAAGCAATGAATTTTTATTAGTTGTATTATTTCTCTTTATTTGCATTTTAAGATTCGATTATGCGCACTTTAACCCATACACTTAGTTCTTGCATCTTTTGACCAAACAACTAAACCCAAGTACCATGTTGCAATTAAACCAACACATTTCCCTCCTTCTTATCTTCCCCACCTCCACCATCTATCCTCCATCACCATTACAATAATCCTATTCTTAATTTTCGCCCTAAATAACGAAATTGAAGTTACCAAATCATTTAGTCAACCTAAAACGCATCTACCAACACTCTAAACTTGGTAATTAACAACAATTGACAGCTAATGGTTTGTTTAACAAAACTGCAGCTAACTCGTCTCTTAAAATCTATATAAACACGGTCAAGAATGCAATTAATCGTTACCACACCACCACTCACACCAGCGCAAATCAAATTCCTAACCTAATTTCAATCTACGAAGCCTGCAAGAACAATTTTAAATCCCGAGTTTGAGCTGAAACCTTAATTAGCCGTTCACCTTTAATCCGCTATTCTTACAAGTAACTGAGAAATGTTTTCAATTTGGTTTTAGTCGTTTAATATTAACCCTAAATCAATTTCAATCAACAATGACAAATTATACCGATTTGTATTTTAGGGCTTGTATTTGAATTGGGGAAGAACAAGCCTAGTGTATTTATTAAACATTTTTCAGGTTTTAACCAGGTGAAGACATTGGCATGATAGCCAACGCATTTTTCGTTAAAGCCAAGAACCGGCCTAGGGCGCGGCTTCAAGTTCCTCAAGCCCGCTTTTTAAGTTTTTATTTTTTTTAATATTATTAAACATATAATATATAACTTTTAGGTAAGCAATATTTAATAAACCGGAACCCGGTTTAGGTAATTTATTTAATTTTAGTTTATTTTATTTTTAATCCTTGAACATATATATACATACATGCATATATATATATATATATATATATATTTAAATAAAGAAAAAGGTATAATATATATATACATATATTTATATATATATATATATGAGATTATATTTCTTTTACCTCTCACTTATCAAACCGAACAAATGATTTAATAACTTTTGAAACAAATTTCGTTAATATATAAATATTATTCATTTTCTTTACCCATAATTGATGTTTATTTATTTATTTGTAAATCAAATCTAAAAAAATAATAATCATAATAACTATAATAATAATAATTCTGCTATTATTTACAATAATATTAATAATGATAAATTTAATAATTAAACTAATAATAATATTTGTTGGTGCATGTTTTGTAACAGATGATCTTTTGTGTTTGTTAGAATTGAGGGCAACGGTCAAAGGGGAGACTGTTGGTGCATTTTGTGACCGTCGCTATGCAATTCAGACCAGCGGAACGCCACAGGCGAAGTTAGCACAACTTTGCCTTAGGCGAAGTTAGAACAACTTCGCCAACGGCGAAGTTGTAACAACTTCTGCCTTAGGCGAAGTTATCACAACTTCGCCATAGGCGAAGTTATGAACAACTTCGCCTACTGGCCCAAGCCCAAGCCCGAGAAGATGTTTTGTCTATATATATGTGTGTCTTGTTTAGGTTTTGAATTCAGAAAATAAGAGTATTGTGTGTTACAGTTTATTTGTCTAGAGAGAGACCGAGAGTGAGAGTCGTGTGGGACGACCCGAGGTAGAGCTCACCTCGGGTCGGCCGTCATTTGTTTACGAGTTTGGTATGTAATTCGTTTTGATTATTATATAAGAATCTGCAGATTTGATTATCCCGTTCTTGTATTTGTTTGTGTATTTGTTCGTGTACGTGTTTGTGTTCTTCGTCTTGTACACCATTAACGAGTCTAGGAGGATTCCGCACTCCTAGACCTCGTGCGGATCTCGTATCGATCGGCGACGCCCCCGGGGGGACCTACAATATTATTATTTTTCATAAAATTTATTAACAAATATAACAAATCTAAAACAGTTATAGTTTATTTATTTTTAATATTGATGAATATAATATTATATACTATTACACATTTAATAACCTTAACTCGTTAAATATTATAAGTAATTATTCGATATTTAAGATCATAACAATAAAAACCCCAATGATCCCAAATCCGTCAGAAGTCTTGTTATTTTTCGTCATAATTAATTAATATTATCGTTAACAATTAGGAACTTTCGTTGACGTACACGAGGACTCTATCTTAACTTCTTACTGTCGTCCAACATTTATTTTCACTCGTTAAGGTGAGTTTACATTCCCATTTTTTATCTTTTACATATTTTGGGGGAAACATGTATACCATATTTACATTACTTATGTTTTTACCACATCTATTTAAACACAATTCATTATATGTTTATGTGTGATGATTGCATGATTTATGACTATGCTTGGTGGTTTGTATATCATCCTCATCTATTCTCATCTTGTATGATCATACATTTACCCTAGTACATTGATTTTGTATCAATAGAAACGGGTCCCCGTCTATTTAGTTGTTTACATTTTCATAGGAATTTTAATGCTCAACATTAACATATGAATTGTGGTTTTTATCTATATATCTCTCAACTAAAACTTATGTATTTTCACCAACATTCGTGTTGACAAACTCTATTTTTATACATGCTACTGGTACAAGTAATTTACATTATTCAGGTTCGAAGAAATTATTTTTACCTTCGGATATTATAAAAAACAATGATGTAATTATTTCTTATTTTTGAATATGTGTACTTATTTAACGTTAATGAAATTAAATAATTATTGTCTCTTTAATTAGAGTCTTTTGAGCTACTGTCCAATCAATACGTTACGCCCTGGCATGTTCCGCCGGCTTTGGTTGGGGTGTGCCAGAAAAGGTCTGGAGACCCTCCCACGCCACGCCGCGCGGCGCGGTCAGGTACCTACACAGTTTCGGTTTATTATTTGGTTCGTTATTTCGTTTTAAGTGCTAAATCTTTCCTAATCGAGCCCAAATCATGAATTTTGAGCCCCAAGAAAAGTTATTTGGTTTTGTATAATGTCTAGGTTCATTCCCCACTAATTCCATGAGATTATATTGATCAAAAGACCCAATTTTGGTCATTAATGCATAATTCGATTTCGTTAATTGAATAATGCTTAATTAAATCTTGTAACCTCTGTATTATTCATAATATATTTTCCCTAAACCCTAAACCACTTGTTCCAGTGGTCATCAAGTATTCTCTCATGAATTTCCTACTTCAACCATCCTAATCTCCATCAACTTAACAAGTTTGTTCAAGGTTTGTTGACTTTGAAGTTCAAGACATCATTGACCTCGATTTCCTCTTAGTTCCTCTTCTCGTTTGGGTAAGTTGTCTTCTGTAATCTTGTAGTTTTTAATTTAGTAAACCAAAGGCCTCAATAATTTCACTGATTGAGGTAGTTTCGGTGGTCAATTGATCCTGGCCCGTTAAGGGTGTTTTTGTCAAGTCTATTTGACTTGTCAATATCTCCATCTTCTAGTAGGAATTAGCTTTCGGTCCTAATGAATTTTTTGTTCAAAATAAAATTTTGAGTGCACAGACTAAAACCTTACTCCCGACTCGTTATTCGGACTCCGGTCAGTACCAGCTTGCTTAAAACTAAAAAATCTCATAACCCGAGTTTTATACGTCCGTTGGATTGATTCCGGCGGGTATATTCTCAGTTTTTATTCTAGTTTATTATCACTATGTTTCAGGTCTATTGGGTCCATATTTGTGGTTTGAGCTTAGTTATGTGTTTATTGGGCTGGGCTACGGGTTAGCTATGTAAACCGAGAACTCCAAAGAGTTCTCGTGGGCATGTGATTAATATGGGCCTAGGTGTTTGGTTTCCCTATATATAGTTTACATAATGTATAGGGTAGTGGTTGTTCACGAGATCAGAAAGTGAGCAGAACTAGAGAAGTTGTTCATTCTGATTATTATCAAGTATTTTGTAAGTGCTTAAGCACCCGACGTATTAAATAATATATGTGTGTTTTGAAGCAATTCCGTGTTACTTTTATTGTTCTTATTCGTGTTCTTGAATCACCGAGTGTTAGCATTCCGCACTAATACTCGTTTGGTTGATATCATATTGTAGTGATCCATATTCGGGACTTACAATTGGTATCAGAGCCTTAGACCTTTTCAGGCTCGTTATTGTGATATCAACGATTCAAGAACAGTATTTACGGTGGTTATTTTGTGTATTCCGGCAAGAGTCTGATCGGAGAAGAAGATTAACATATCTTGGGTAAAGATTGGACTTAATTTGGAAATCAAATCAAATCCCATTTTATTTGGAAGTTTGTTACAGTCTGGCTGATCATTAGATGTGAAAACATTAGTTTTCGGCTGAACAGTGTGTTTGGTGACTACCTGTTCTCGGCAACTCGTAGTTCTCGGCTATCCACAGTTCTCGGCAACTCGTAGTTCTCGGCTACTCACAGTTCTCGGCAACTCGTAGTTCTCGGCTACTCACAGTTCTCGGCAACTCGTAGTTCTCGGCTACTCACAGTTCTCGGCTACTCATAGTTCTCGGCTGGGATTATTATATGTTCTCGGCTAGTCATAGTTTTTGGTCAATCCTCGGTCAAAATTCTGAGTTTTTTTCGGTCAACATAAGTGTTCTCGGTTTAGTCTACTGTCTTGGGCTTGCTCCTCTTGAACTTTCTAGGCTTAAGTTTTAATTGGAATTAAATTTTCATTAGACCTACAATATCTAATCAGTAACCATTTGAAATGGCACAATTAACTAATGGTAGCAATTCAACCAACTCGTCACTTCACCAAGAACTTGACTCCATCATGGGCACTGCTACTCGCATACCCCGTCTGTTATCCCACGAGGGGTTCAGTGAGTGGAAATTCCGTTTCGAACATTATGCGAAAATGAAAGATTCAAAGAATTGGAGAAGTATCGTGAGGGGACCTCAAAGAATTACTTATCAAAGGGCTGGTTCAACTGAGGTTCTTGTGAAACCAGTTGCTTAATACGATGATGATGACTTTGCAAAAATTGAAGAAGATGAGAAAACTTTATCAACTCTAACTATGGCACTTTCACCCGAAATTGCTCTCCAGTTTAGAGAACTCCAATCAGCAAAGGAGTTGTGGGCCGCACTGATAGAAGTTTATGAAGGTAATGAGGATATGAAGAGAAGTCGCCAGGATTTGTTGTGATAAAAGTTTAATATGTTTAATCGTGTTCTGGGAGAGACATTGGAATCTCAATTTCAGATGTTTATATCCCTAACTGAAATGAGAACTGCTGGGATTTTTATGCAAACCTCAGAAATTAACAACAAACTAGTGAACTCTCTGCCGAAAAATTGGGATATGAATGTTGCAGTTATCAAAAAGACCAAAGATCTCAATAGAATGAGCATGACTGAAATGATTGCCACCATTAAAGCATGCGATATGGATGATAAACAGCGGGCAATAAATCATGCGAGTTCTTATAGTGCTGCTGGTTATAACGTTGCCTCTAATAGTGCCCTCATGTCTCAAGATAGCTTCTCACTATTCAAATCTACTCAACAACCACCACAGGGAAACTTTCAGATGTTATCGTCCACCCTCGGTCAATCATCGTCGTCAAATTCACCTAATCCAGCTCCAGTATTTTTTACCAAATCTGGTCAGTATGCCAGTGATTCTGGCAAAACCACTCCTAGTGTAAACTCCAACCAGATTCCCACTATACCTAAAGAAAATCAAGAAAATATTGCTCTAATGGCGGGATTCATGAATTGCCATCATGCATTTCTGGCCTAAGACTTGGTTCAACCAGTGGTTACTGTTGAACTTGATCAGATTCATCCCGATGATGTTGAAGAAATGGACATCTCGTGGCAAATTGCCATGGCAGTTTTCCGTGCAAAGAAGTTCACCAAGAGGACGGGTAGAAATAACTGGAACATGCCTAATAACCAAAAGGTGGGTTTTAACAAAGAGACACTCAGATGTTACAACTGTCACGAGCCGGGTCATTTTGCTCGTGAATGTACTAATCCAGCTAAGGAAGGAAATACTGAAAGGGCCTAGGTTCCAGTTGGAAATGCTCGGGGTGAAGCTGGAGGTAGTTCTGGAAATGGTGAAAGAGGTATGGTTGCTCAAACGTTCTCGTAGGAAGGTCAGATGGTTGCGCTGAACATTGGAAATCAAACTGCAAATTTCGCAACAGTTGAGGAATCTAAAGAGGAGAACACTGCTGAGGAGAAGGTCATGGAGCACCAGTTTGCATACATGGTGTTCACTTCTCCGGATTCATCTGAGGTACGTTTTCAACCATGTTCTTTAAATTGTGGTGAGAAAATTGAGATGTATCAACTTCATAATTACAGTCTAATTTGAGATATGGAAAGAATAAAATCAGAGAGTTTTAAACTCAAGAAAAATGAAAAAGGTTTTTTAGAGAAAATTGAATCTCTCAACAAAGACATTAAGAAACTTAAGTATGGTTTTAGTATTAAGAGCTGTCACTATCTTGATGCTAAACAAGAAATCGCTGCGTTGACTGCTAAATTGGAAACCGCCAAATCTGAAATTCTAAATTTGACTAGCAAGTTTGAAAAGACTGAACTTGATTTTAAGAAATTCGATGGTTCCAGTAAAGTTGTCAACTCAATGATTGAGAATCAGTTGTGGTGGAAGGAAAATGAAGGTGAGGGGATAGGATTCAGTGAAGTTCCCCCACCATACAACCACAACTATGTTCCCACTCCTGTTACCAAAGAACAGGAAGAAAAGATAAAGGATTTGAAGTACGGTAAACAAGATAAAGGTGAGGGGACTGCTCTACTGGTGCCGGTTCATCTACTTCAAGTGTGAATGATTCTAACGTGTCTACTTCATGTGCAGAAAAATTAATTGTGAAGGAGTGGACTGATGAGGATGACGACCCTTGTTTTGATTTTGATAATAATTTTATTTCTAATGTTTCTTTAGAACTTCCTGTTTTGAATTATGTTATTCCGACTGTTTGTGTGGGCTCTGTTTTAAAGAGCAAGGATACTTGTGTGATTGATTCGGTTGAAACCTTAAATTCTAATAATGTGATTTCTAATAAAAACAAAATTTCAAAAAATTCAAAACACAGAAACACATCACAAACGCCCCAGATGCTTTCAGTCTTTAGATAAATGGCTATCCTGTGAATCTACAAATAGATCACCGGACCAAACATATACAAGTATATGTTCCTCAAACTTGAGCAACCAACATAATTTTAAGCGAGAGTGAAGTTTGAAAGATATAGACAAAACTTTTATAACTTAAAATTTTTATTTTTATTAATTTTATATCTCAATGTTTGGAAGTACTCTTGATCAGTCTGCTCCCTCACAAGTAGCAAATTCATATGAGCTAAGGTTTCAACCATGTTCTTTAAATTGTAGTGAGAAAATAGAAATGTATAGGCTTCATAATGACAGTCTAAGTAGAGATATGGAAAGAATAAAATTAGAGAATTTTAAACTTGAAAAATGGAAAGGGTTTTAGACAAAATAGAAACTCAAAACAAGGATATTAAAAAACTTAAGTCTGATCTTAGTATAAAAGTTTGTCATTATCTAGATGCCCAACAGGAAATCGCTGAACTAACTGCTAAACTGGAAGCCTCCAAGATAAAAATTCTGAATCTAACTAGTAAATTTGAAAGGGCTGAACTAAATTTTAAAAAATTCGATCGTTCCAGAAAAGTAGTTAACTCAATGATTGAAAACCAATTGTGGTGGAAGGAAAATGAAGGTGAAGGAATAGGATACAGTCAAGTTCCCCACCTTACAACCATAATTATGTACCTACCCCTGTTACCAAAGAACAGGAGGAAAAGATAAAAGACATGAAGTATGGTAAACTTGTTCAATCTGAAACTGTTGGATCAGGATCCCTAGAGGAAATCAAGCATGTTTTTAAATGTGTGAACAATTTTGATGCTTCTACTTCATGTGTAGATATAGTAAATGATGTTGCTTCTGATAGAGTAAATGATGTTACTTCTGATAGTAAAGGGGTTCAGGCTAGTGAAAGTGAATCTCATTCTAACGTTTCATCAAACTCAGATGACACCACAACACAAAATTGTACTAATAATAATACACAGAGTTGTGGCAACAAAGGGAAGGCACATAAGAAATCAGCACAACAAGGACAATCTCGTCCTCATAGATCCTCCGGATCTCCATGTGTTGATAAATCATTGGGTTCTGCTTACATTAAGAGGCAAACATGTTACCACTGTGGCACGCCAGGACACATAGCCAGAAATTGTGTTCATCGTCTATGTGTTCCCTATTACCAACAAAATCAAAAGGTTGCGCCAAGGGGCAAGAAGAATGGAAAAACCTTTCATAAGAAGGAATTCCAAAATGAGGCTAGTGCTTACGTTGGCATTAGAAGAAAGATGAAGGCGTGTTTCGTCTGCGGGAATAGCGGGCATTTGGCAAACGAGTGTTACTACCGTGCTGTTAATAGACAAGCTCCTCAGGTGAAAGGTAACAGGTTTCAACCGAATCCAGTGGTTAAACAAAATGCTTATTTTAGAAAACCATGTGTATCTATACAACGGGTCACAGATACTCAAGGATTCAAAGTTAATATGACAGGTTTACACTCAAATGATTTAGAAACTGTTAAAAGAAAAATAAATTTTCAGAAATCAAAGAGTGTTGAGAGTTCGAATTCGAATTGCTCCACTCCAAAGTCTGTTCTTTCAAATTTCACTAAACCAAGACAGACTTGGAAACTTAAAACTCAGCAAACAGAATCTGTAATGACAAATGATTCTATTAAAGATAAGAAAGATATGAGTTGGAAAGAGGTCACATATGTTGATGCTCAAGGGAACCCCAAGACATTTATGACTTGGGTTCCTATGTCCAACTAATCCCGCTATGCGTGTAAGAACAACCACAAATTCATTGTTTATTAAATGGGTTGTTCCAGGCACATGACAGGGCAAATATCCAATGTTTTTAAATCTTTAAACCATAAAATGGATTATTTGTTGCCTGGATGGGATGTTAGGGTGATAGAACGTTTTTAATTTGCTCTTGAAGTGTGTAGGTACAAATCAGGGAATACATTGCATATTAAAAGGTTTGTTCCAGACATTCAACTCGCAAGGATGCAGAATCTCGAAACAAGCTTATTCCTAGGGGAGATTGTAACAAATGGAAAGATGATGTCTTGAAGATAAAAGGTAGCCGTATCAATTTGTCATGAAAGATTGATCAGTCAAAAAGATCTTAAAATTTTAAATTTTTATAAAAAAAATATACAAAAATATGTTCACGTATAGTTTTTCAAGTATAGTGTATTTTGTTTCCCAAAAATGAGAAAATGACTTGAACGTGCATGAGAATTGATAGTACATCAGTTGGCTGACTATCACACTTCATAAAAGTTTTTATTAAAATACTACGTTTCGACGATTGAGTCTTTTTGAGGTTAAATTTGTACATATTTGTTTAATTTGCACAAATTTAAGGGGGGGGGGGGGAATTAAAAAAATTCAAAAAGAGTGTGTATGTGTGTGTTAATAAAATTAATAAAAATAAAAATTTTAAATTATAAAAGTTTTGTCTATATCTTTCAAACTTTATTCTCGCTTAAAATTATGTCGGTTGCTCAAGTTTGAGGAACATATATTTGTATATGTTTGGTCCGGTGATCTATTTGTAGATTCACAGGATAGCCATTTATCTAAAGACTGCAAGCATCTGGGGCGTTTGTGATGTGTTTCTGTGTTTTGAATTCTTTTGCTTAAAATCATGTCGGTAATTCCAAGTTGGAGGGACACGTATTCTCATATGTGTTTTGGTCCTGTTAACCACTAGTGGTCATACGGGATAGCCATTTACCAGAAAATTGAAGAGTGACCGGGGTGACTGAGTTCTTAACATGTTTGTCTTCTGTAATTTTATGGGAAGTGATATCTTTATTCAGTTAACAGTTATTTAGAAGCTTCATAAGACTTTCAAATGAAAATTGATCCAACCTTTGGAAAATGATAGGTAAAGTGTTTATGTGTGCCTAACGGGTGAAGTTATTAAGCTTAAAAGGCTCTAGAACAGTCATTGATGTGTATGGTAGCTTTCCATGATGCGTAAAAGTTAAAGTGATATAAACTAAATTTGCTAAACTTACTGTGGAGAGTCATTTTGAAGACATGTGTATGTCTCCATATACATCTCTCCGAATGATAGGTAGAAAAGAAATTACCCAGTCATACACGAGCCCGTTGGTATTTGGTCACCAAAATGAAGTATCTCATTGAGAACGACAAAGAACAAATGTGAACAAAATTACTTTAAATAAATAATCAACCAAAAGTTGATAAATGTTCACAAGCTTTTAAGAAAAACACAAACATGAGGGTTAATAACAGAACTACAGGGGTGGAGGCAATAATATAAGTCCTTTAACATCCCGAATGAAAGGCTTGTTAATTTAAACTGTAATTCCAACGTTCAACCTCAAATATGTTTGCAAATTTAAAAAGAAAAATCAAATAAATAAGTTCTATCATTAAAAGTTCTTAAACCAAATCCAGTGGGTCAAAGTCAAATCGAGGTTATCTGGGGAAAGCCAAATACGCTTTGAGAAGAGATAGGAGGCATCACAGGTCCATGAGTGATGTCCATCTAAGATTTATGCCGAACTGAACCTTAATCATATCACTGATGCGATGAAAAATCATGCTAAGTATGAGATACACGCTATCAACCCGTCTCTTTATGTCATAATAACGTTGAACATGAATCCTTGTGACAGCACCTTAAACAATATGATTCCTTGTTCGGATCTTTTCATAAAGGCGGCATTTTTATCAAAAACTGAAATTTGATCCCAATTTTTAGCTAAATTACAAGAAGACCGGGTGATTAAATTTGTTTTATTTGTTGTTTTTGGTTTTATTTTATTTCATTTATTTCTACTTCTTGATTACTCCTGTCGAAATAAATGTGTTAAGAAATTGTTTTGAAGTTTTCAGCTCATGAAATCTGATATCGGTTATTGTGTTATAGATGCTTTAGCTGGTATGATCTCATTTCAAGTCTTTTCAAGAAAATCATAAAAAAATTAAAAAAAAATTTGAAAATTCAAAAATATGTCTGTCTTATTTTGTTTTATTTAATTGTTTTCAAAATATTTTGGTTGATCTTTCTATCAAAGTTGATTGTTCTTTCAAGACTGATTTCTTGCAACGGAAGCATATGAAGTATCTGAGATTTAAATTGGATGATGCTATCAAAAAGGGGGAGATAGTAGAGTATTGGATGCAGATGCTGAAGTTGCTGATCATTGAAGTTGCTGATCATTGAAGTTGCTGACCATGTTCAAGTAAAGATTCTGAAGATCTTGAAAGTATCAGTCCAAAGGCGAGATTGTTGGATCATAAATTGGTTAGAATGACGCATATCAAAGGACCACGACATGATCAAGACTAAAGTGATGTAAACGAAGACGAGTTGAAGAACTACATTGGTGTACTACCGAAATCCCTATGAAATTCGGTTAGGCTGGTCTAAAGTGAAACAAACAAGAACGAAGCTACAAACCAAGGGGGAGATTGTTGGGTCCATATTTGTGGTTTGAGCTTAGTTATGTGTTTATTGGGCTGGGCTACGGATTAGCTATGTAAACCGAGAACTCCAAAGAGTTCTCGTGGGCTTGTGATTAATATGGGCCTAGGTGTTTGGTTTCCCTATATATAGTTTACATAATGTATAGGGTAGTGGTTGTTCACGAGATCAGAAAGTGAGCAGAACTAGAGAAGTTGTTCATTCTAATTATTATCAAGTATTTTGTAAGTGCTTAAGCACCCGACGTATTTAATAATATACGTGTGTTTTGAAGCAATTCCGTGTTACTTTTATTGTTCTTATTCGTGTTCTTGAATCACCGAGTGTTAGCATTCCGCACTAATACTCGTTTGGTTGATATCATATTATAGTGATCCAGATTCGGGACTTACAAGGTCTATTTGAATTATCTCAGTCAGCACGTTAAAGTTCGGTTCTTCTTTATTCTTGTTATTTTCTAATCTTGTTTAAGTGATAAGGTGAGAAATCATTCCCCTTTTTATTTACTATTTTA
The DNA here is from genome assembly GCF_021521415.1 of Bidens hawaiensis. Classification (NCBI taxonomy): domain Eukaryota; kingdom Viridiplantae; phylum Streptophyta; class Magnoliopsida; order Asterales; family Asteraceae; genus Bidens; species Bidens hawaiensis. The sequence continues at coordinate 224,598 of NW_027496133.1, forward strand.
AAAAATATTTTAGGGACGTTTGCGTACTTACAATAATTATTTATTATACTATACACACTAGCAAACTGTCATATATTGTGCGTGTATTCAATAAAATGACTAACTGTTACTTGATTACTTGATTCTAGGCAATTCAGAGGGTCGAACATAATCACATTATAATATGATCATACGATGTCATAGTAGTCATAGTCCATGAGACTTGGTCAACTGACGCTTTTATTTGCTCATGGTTTGATTGTTTTACATTCACAATAGCAGTTTTGCCTTTTTATTATATTTATTATTGTAACGAATCTGATAATTTTCTCACCCAACCATGTGTTGACAAAACTATGTTATTTCCTACGCATATGCAGGTTATTAGTTGGTGTGAAGATAGGTGAAGAGGCAACTAGCAAGGCTTTAAGAACAAAAATAAAAAAAGACTATTTAAGTTAATTTATTGGTTTTGATATGCTTGGATTAAATTTGGATTTTTTGGTAATTTGCTCAAACTTGATGTACTTGGATGATGTTTTTGATTATTTAAAAATAATTAAATAGATATTGGCATATTATATTGCATGATAGTACTTTGTGAGCTGTAAGCAATTAGTTCGCGCCTCGACATTTCCACCTTAGGTTGGGGTGTGAAAACCGAAAAATTTGGTATGGGTACAATCGGGTACTGGTATGAGTACGGATACAAAAAATGTTCCAAGCTCATCCATACCTGTGATATAATGTTTGAACAAGTTGATTCTAAGGATTCATTCATTCTTTCACTTGAGAGAAAACAAGCCTATTTGGCCTATGTTTCTCTCCAAAACTATTTTTTTTTCTTTTATGTGCAGGAACAGTCAACAGATTTTGAAGATATTTGGTATATGGACAGTGGATTTTTCAGGCACATGACATGTGACAAAAGGTTACTTGTTAATTATGAAGAAAAATATGAAGGGCTTGTTGCCTTTGGAAGTGATGAGAATGGAGGGTAAAATTGTTGGAAAAAGGATTCTAACAGATAGTAAGGTGTCATTTGATAATGTGTATTATGTTGAAGGGCTTCAATACAACTTGCTGAGTATTTCACAAGTTTGTGACAATGGTTACAAAGTGGGATTTGATGACACACGTTGTTTTATCTTAAAACCATAATTTGGCATTTCTCCTGAAATGATCATGATGATGTCTCTCAGAAATGGAACCTATATGAGCTTATAATGAAAGATGCAATATCAAGAGGAGGTACATGTTTTGTTTCCAAAGCTTCGGAAAATGAATTAAAGTTATGGCATAGGAAATTATGTCATGTCAACCTCAGGAATATGAACACGCATGTTAAGGGTGAGCATGTTATAGGGTTACCTACAAGAGAAGTCAAACTTGATGACAAATTTTCCTCATGCATGAAAGGGAAGTAGCACAAATCATCACACGTGACACAATTGATAAACTCAATTGATCAAGTGCTTGAAATGCTTTGCATGAATCTTTCTGGTCTTGTAAGTGTTCCAAGCATTGTTAAAAAGCTCTTTGTCTTGTCATCATTGATGATTATTCCAAGATTTACATGGGTTTATTTTCTAGCAAGCAAAGATGAATTGTTGAGCTGATCAATGCTGACAAGAATTGAAAACCAAATGGATAAGAGAGTTAAGGTAATGAGAAGTGATAATGGCACAGAGTTCAAGAATGGAGTGATGTTTTAGTTTTGTAATATCAAAGGCATTTTGCAACAGTTTAGTGCTCCTAGAACTCCTTAGCATAATGATAGTGCTCCTAGAACTCCTTAGGTAATGAGAAGTGATAATGGCACAGAGTTCAAGAATGGAGTGATGTTTTAGTTTTGTAATATCAAAGGCATTTTGCAACAGTTTAGTGCTCCTAGAACTCCTTAGCATAATGATGTTGCTGAAAGAAGAAACAGAACATTGATTGAAGCAGCAAGAATCATGATTGATGATGCCAATTTGCATGTCTCTTTATGGGTTGAAGCTATCAATATAGCTTTTTATGTTCAAAATAGGGTGCTTCTCAACAAACATCATAACAAAACTCCCTATGAGATTTTGTTTAATAGGAAACCCTACATCAAGTTCTTGAAACCATTTGGTTGCAAATATTCACTCTTGAACACCAATGACTATTTGAACAAGTTCCAAACTAACTTTGTTGAATGATTATTTGTTGGATATTCTTCACATATAAAAGCCTATGGAGTCTATGTCAAAGACCATTTAAGTGTGATTGAATCATCTGACATTGTTGTAAGGCCCCGTTACCGGTGCCTCACATTTGGTGTTGGATTTACTCATGAACACAGTTCTAAATATCAGAGTTAACTAAAAATTTCGCGGAATAATATAAAATGTCAACCATCCATTACAAACATCCATAACTCGTCTTTTAAAAACATAACATAAACATAGTATCAAAACATCACGACAAATCTTCAGATGCCAGCCTCTTCAGTATTGCCATGTGTCTCCCTCAAGCCAGCTGTCTCAGTCGATTAGCCTGCGTGCATACTAAAAGTCAGCTACGCTGAGTGAGTTCTAGTTAATCAGGCAACATACAATACATTCACGTACTTACTTATGCACCCGAAGGTACACACCTTCCCATTTTCTTACATACTTACGTACTTTCATTCTTTCTTTCATATTTACATACATACTTGCACTCATACACATACATAATAAAGAGCCTCCCGCCCTATAACCTTCGCCGATATTATTAGGGTCGGTTCCCTACATTCGCTGATTATTATTAGGGTCGGTTCCCTACATTCGCCGATATTATTAGGGTCGGTTCCCTACATTCGCGGACAT